>NC_091296.1:27900797-28198584 GCF_038502225.1 Cherax quadricarinatus
GAAAATAATGAGGAGAATACAAACAAAAATAGACCAAGAAAGACTACTTAAGGCTTATGACACGATGCATGATAAGTCTCACAACTGGCTACTGAAATCTAACCCCAGCAAATGTAAAGTTATGAAAATTGAAGAAGGGCAAAGACGTCCTGAAACAATGTACAGGCTCGGGAGACAAAGCCTGCAAACCTCCTTGAAAGGATCTCGGGGTTAGTATTGTTCCAAGCATCTCGCCAGAGAAATACATTAACCGAATAACTGCTGCAGCAAATGTGAGACCAGCAAATTTGTGGGTAGCTTTCAGAAACATCAACAAGGATGTATTCACGACATTATACACGGCACATGTCAGGCCCATCTTGGAGTATGCAACCCATGTACAGAAGCTGGAAAAAGTGCAAAGGTTTGTAACGAAACTAGTCCCAGAGCTGAGGGATATAACCTTTGAGGAGAGGCTATAGTGTCGTCAGGTTTAGCTTCTAAACCTGACAACAATAGAGAAGAGAAGGACCAGAGGGGAAATGATTACGACGTACAAAAATACTCGGAGGAATCGACATGATGGATAAGGACAGTCTGTTTCAGAGGCAGGTCCAAGATACATGAGGTCACGGCTGGAAGTTGAGACCAAAGATAAGTCACAAGGATGTTAGGAAATGTTTCTTCAGACTTGAATTGTCAGGAAGGGGAACGACCCGACAGCGAAAGGGTAGAGACAAAATCCATACATAGCTTTAAGAATAGGTATTGCCAGAAATTTGAGCTTCGGAATAATGATTCAGAAGCTGCATCCTGAAGCTTTTTCTTCATAACGAACATCTTGGGTCCCAAGAAGCTGAAATATGGTGGATTGGATATGTTAAATCTCACCTCAGTTATATATGTTAGATCCAGTGTTTCAGGTAATGTACCTGGTGAGATCATGTAACTTACTTGGGTTGGGCGGAATTCCCTCTTGTCACGACATCCATAAAAGGTAAGGTCTATTTGCCTAAACACCTGACTCTATCCATTACAGTGTATTTGATGATGTGACGTGTATGGGAAATAAGATTTACCTGGCTCAAGTGTAGCTGGAGCCATGTGACACTGCCGTGTCGTGGATGCCAGTAGCGGGAGCCATGTGATACTGCCGTGTCGTGGATGCCGGTAGCGGAAGCCATGTGACACTACCGTGTCGTGGATGCTGGTAGCGGGAGCCATGTGACACTGCCGTGTCGTGGATGCCGGTAGCGGGAGCCATGTGACATTGCCGTGTCGTGGATGCCGGCAGCGGGAGCCATCTGACACTGCCGTGTCGTGGATGCCGGCAGCGGGAGCCATGTGACTGCCGTGTCGTGGATGCCGGTAGCGGGAGCCATGTGACACTGCCGTGTCGTGGATGCCGGTAGCGGGAGCCATGTGACATTGCCGTGTCGTGGATGCCGGTAGTGGGAGCCATGTGACACTGCCGTGTCGTGGATGCCGGTAGTGGGAGCCATGTGACATTGCCGTGTCGTGGATGCCGGTAGTGGGAGCCATGTGACACTGCCGTGTCGTGGATGCCGGTAGTGGGAGCCATGTGACACTGCCGTGTCGTGGATGCCGGTAGTGGGAGCCATGTGACATTGCCGTGTCGTGGATGCCAGTAGTGGGAGCCATGTGACATTGCCGTGTCGTGGATGCCGGTAGTGGGAGCCATGTGACACTGCCGTGTCGTAGATGCCGGTAGTGGGAGCCATGTGACACTGCCGTGTCGTGGATGCCGGTAGTGGGAGCCATGTGACATTGCCGTGTCGTGGATGCCGGTAGTGGGAGCCATGTGACACTGCCGTGTCGTGGATGCCGGTAGCGGGAGCCATGTGACATTGCCGTGTCGTGGATGCCGGTAGTGGGAGCCATGTGACACTGCCGTGTCGTGGATGCCGGTAGTGGGAGCCATGTGACACTGCCGTGTCGTGGATGCCGGTAGTGGGAGCCATGTGACATTGCCGTGTCGTGGATGCCGGTAGTGGGAGCCATGTGACACTGCCGTGTCGTGGATGCCGGTAGCGGGAGCCATGTGACATTGCCGTGTCGTGGATGCCGGTAGCGGGAGCCATGTGACACTGCCGTGTCGTGGATGCCGGTAGCGGGAGCCATGTGACATTGCCGTGTCGTGGATGCCGGTAGCGGGAGCCATGTGACATTGCCGTGTCGTGGATGCCGGCAGCGGGAGCCATGTGACACTGCCGTGTCGTGGATGCCGGTAGTGGGAGCCATGTGACACTGCCGTGTCGTGGATGCCGGTAGCGGGAGCCATGTGACATTGCCGTGTCGTGGATGCCGGTAGCGGGAGCCATGTGACATTGCCGTGTCGTGGATGCCGGTAGTGGGAGCCATGTGACATTGCCGTGTCGTGGATGCCGGCAGCGGGAGCCATGTGACATTGCCGTGTCGTGGATGCCGGCAGCGGGAGCCATGTGACATTGCCGTGTCGTGGATGCCGGTAGCGGGAGCCATGTGACATTGCCGTGTCGTGGATGCCGGTAGTGGGAGCCATGTGACATTGCCGTGTCGTGGATGCCGGTAGCGGGAGCCATGTGACTGCCGTGTCGTGGATGCCGGTATGAATGGCTTGATTGAAGATATGACTGTGTTACCTCGATGAATCAAGAGGATGTCTTCACTTCTCTCATCATTTTAGTTACGTTGAACGTCGTACAGAAATACTGTTGACAGTTCGCCCTACACTCTAGTGTTCTAGTTCATTGTGCACTTAGAATGTTCAATACGCAATACACTCGTCGACTTGTTTCAATGTGACTTGACTTTACCATCCCTTGTTCACGAAATTAACTCATCAACGTTAATACGTCCGTGGTTAATATTCCACGATAGGGAGAGTTACTGGCGATACCTTCTTTAGGAGAGTTACATTTGCATCGCAACGCCGTATATCTTCCTCAGTTCTCCCTGGAATCTGTCAGAGCACGATATGAATGTCACGAGGTGCACATGTATTGCGGTCACGGATTTTTACGTTTGAACGCTGTGGACTCGCCCGGTTACTCGCTTATTCGTTGTTAGATCGTTACTGCTCGTCGAATGGTCTTTATGGATGATATCTCGCCGGCGTCGTGTTACATCGACACAAAACTGCTAAGATAATGCCTACAGGTATATATGCCAGTTCTGGCGACAATCATCAGTCAAGAAATGAGATTACCTCGACTCTGAGATGGTCTATGTTGAGTTTATCCTACTAGCTTATATCACTAGGCTAAAGGTTCATTAACATTTTATTGAGGAACATTATGAACTGAAGTCTTTCTCAGGCAAACATGTGAGTGAAATATTTCACGAGTTCTGATTGACATAGCAGTATGTCTCGTACGACTTCGTCTAATCTAGTATCTAGATGACTTGTCGAGAGTCCATGCAAGATATACGACTAGTCTGGCATGTGAGTTGTTGAGACTTCGAGTATGATTTACGATCCGTCTCCATTTTTAACGCTGTGGGAAAGAGGGGGGTGGCATGACCCCCTTGCCCTTCTCTGTTGGAGAGAATTTCTTCACAGGTGTGATAGGACATACACAGGTGAGAGAGAAGCCAGTAGCGGCCAACGGAAAGGTGGGGCCAGGAACTGAGAATCGACCCCTGCAATCACAGTTAGGTGAGTACATACACTAAAAAAAATTAAGCCTAGTGTGTGTTGATAAGCGTCTTTGCCAACCGGTAACCAACTTAAACACGCAAACATACACATACACACACACTCCTAAAGACATATACACAAAGAAGATGAGTGTTTAACCCTTGCAAACCACTCTGCGAGTATATACACACAAACATTTACATAAACACACGCGTTTACACGTACACACCAACTATGCCAAGTGTCTAATGGAAAAGTGCCTTTAAACACACACACACACACACACACACACACACACACACACACACACACACACACACACACACACACACACACACACACACACACACACACACACACACACAAGTGCAAAGGTTTGCAACAAGACTAGTCCCAGAGCTAAGAGGTATGTCCTACGAGGAGAGGTTAAGGGAAATCGACCTGACGACACTGGAGGACAGGAGAGATAGGGGGGACATGATAACGACATACAAAATACTGAGAGGAATTGACAAGGTGGACAAAGACAGGATGTTCCAGAGATTGGACATAGTAACAAGGGGACACAGTTGGAAGTTGAAGACACAGATGAATCACAGGGATGTTAGGAAGTATTTCTTCAGCCACAGAGTAGTCAGGAAGTGGAATAGTTTGGCAAGCGATGTAGTGGAAGCAGGGTCCATACATAGCTTTAAGCAGAGGTATGGTAAAGCTCACGGTTCAGGAAGAGTGACCTAGTAGCGACCAGTGAAGAGGCGGGGCCAGGAGCTAGGACTCAACCCCTGCAACCTCAACTAGGTGAGTACAACTAGGTGAGTGCACACACAAACAGGAACCATACATAGCTTTAAGACGAGGTATGATAAAGCTCAAGGAACAGGGAGAGAGAGGACCTAGTAGCGTTCAGTGAAGAGGCGGGGCCAGGAGCTGAGTCTCGACCCCTGCAACTACAATTAGGTGAGTACACACACACATTTCTTCAGCCACAGAGTTGTTAAGAAGTGGAATAGTCTGTCAAGCGATGTAGTGGAGGCAGGAACCATACATAGTTTTAAGACGAGGTATGATAAAACTCATGGAACAGGGAGAGAGGGGACCCAGTAGCGGTCAGTGAAGAGGCGGGGCCAGGAGCTGAGTCTCGACCCCTGCAACTACAATTAGGTGAGTACACACACACATTTCTTCAGCCACAGAGTTGTTAAGAAGTGGAATAGTTTGTCAAGCGATGTAGTGGAGGCAGGAACCATACATAGTTTTAAGACGAGGTATGATAAAACTCATGGAACAGGGAGAGAGGGGACCCAGTAGCGGTCAGTGAAGAGGCGGGGCCAGGAGCTGAGTCTTGACCCCTGCAACCACTATTAGATGAGTACAATTAGGTGAGTACACACACGCGCGCTCGCGCAGGCAGGCAGGAAGAAATAACAGGAAAAACACTGGAATGGATCAAAGGATACCTGACAGGAAGGAAACTAGTCACGATACGTGACGAGGTGTCAGAATGGGCACCTGTGACGAGTGGGGTTCCACAGGGAACAGTCTTAGGGCCAATGCTAATTCAGGTATGTATGAATGACATGACGGAAGGGATAGATTCAGAAATGTTAGCAGACGATGCGAAGTTAATATGAAGTATTAAATCGGATGAGGATCAGGGATCTGGAGAGGCTGCAACCCTGGTCCAGCAACTCCCTCCTGGAGTTTAACCCCCACCAAGTGCAAAGTCATGAAGACTGGAGAAGGTCAGAGAAGGCCGCAGACCGAGTACAGGCTAGGGGGCCAAAGACTGCAAACCTCACTTACGTAAAAGGATCTTGGGATGGGTATAATACTGAGTACATCTCCTGAGGCGCACATCAGCCAAATAACTGTTGTAGCATATGGGTTTCTGGCAAACCTAAAAATAGCGCTTCGACACCTTAGCAAGGAATCGTTCAAGACTCTATACACTTTGTACCTCAGGCCCATATTCGAGTAAGCAGCATCAGTATGGAACCCACACATAGTCAAGCACGTCAAGAAATTAGAAAAAGTGCAAGGGTTTGCAACAAGGCTAGTCCCGGAGCTAAGGGGCATGTCCTACGAGGAGAGGGTAAGGGAAATCGACTTGACGACACTTGAGAATAGTGGGGGGAGGGACATAATAACGATATATAAAATACTGCGAGGAACTGACAAGGTGGATAGGGACAGGATGTTTCACAGATGGCACACAGCAACAAGGTGTCACAACGGGAAGATGAAAACTCAGATGAGTCACAGGGATGTTAGGAAGTATTTCTTCAATTACAGAGTTGTCAGGAAGTGGAACAATCTGGAGAGTGATGTAGTGGAGGCATGATCCATACATAGCTTTAAGAAGAGATACGATAAAGCTCATATTGCAGGGAGAGAGTGAACCTATATCGACCAGCGATGAGGCGGGGCCAGGAAATGTAACTAGACCCTTGCAACCAGAAATAGGCGAGTACAAATAGGTGAGTACACAAACACACACACACACACACACACACACACACACACACACACACACACACACACACACACACACAGCTGAGTCTCGACCCCTGCTACCACAATTAAGTGAGTACACACACCAAGCAGAGCAGTGTGGGTGCGTCAGTGAGACAATATATCATGGAGTCATGAAACAAGTGGAAGTGCAGAGTCACGGTGGATTAATTATTTGTTGTTCGAGAAGACGAACACCACGAAAGATTTTGAAATTGTATTCTGATGACGAAGAAAATTAAACAAGTGTCTGTATCTCACTGTAGCCTGAGCCTCGCTGTCTCCTGCAACAGTGTCTGTATCTCACTGTAGCCTGAGCCTCGCTGTCTCCTGCAACAGTGTCTGTATCTCACTGTAGCCTGAGCCTCGCGGCCTCCTGCAACAGTGTCTGAATCTCACTGTAGCCTGAGCCTCACTGTCTCCTGCAACAGTGTCTGTATCTCACTGTAGCCTGAGCCTCGCTGTCTCCTGCAATAGTGTCTGTATCTCACTGTAGCCTGAGCCTCGCGGCCTCCTGCAACAGTGTCTGGATCTCACTGTAGCCTGAGCCTCGCTGTCTCCTGCAATAGTGTCTGTATCTCACTGTAGCCTGAGCCTCGCTGTCTCCTGCAACAGTCTCAGTAGTAGTAACCAGTTACCAGTAACCACTGTGCCAGTTGACTCACGACCAACCGTCTCTGCCTGAGTCACTGTCTGAACTCATGTGCTGACCTGGCAGTATTCAAAGACCCCCTCACATATGGGTACTGTGGGCGGCCAGGCAGTCAGTTGTACGAGAGAGAGCAGAGAGACTAGGTTACGGCTGTAAGGGCGCTACTCACCTTGTCTGTAATTATACGTACTACCAGCCTACGTGAGTATTACTTTACCCAATCCACGTGTCGAACTCCCACATGATAAATGGTGACAGCGGTGGGATTCGAACCCACGCCTCCGAAGAGACTGGTGCCTCATTTATCATGTGGGAGTTCGACACGTGGATTGGGTAAAGTAATACTCACGTAGGCTGGTAGTACGTATAATTACAGACAAGGTGAGTAGCGCCCTTACAGCCGTAACCTAGTCTCTCTGCTCTCTCTCGTACAACTGACTGCCTGGCCGCCCACAGTACCCATATGTGAGGGGGTCTTTGAATACTGCCAGGTCAGCACATGAGTTCAGACAGTGACTCAGGCAGAGACGGTTGGTCGTGAGTCAACTGGCACAGTGGTTACTGGTAACTGGTTACTACTACTGAGAACAGTGTCTGTATCTCACTGTAGCCTGAGCCTCGCGGCCTCCTGCAACAGTGTCTGAATCTCACTGTAGCCTGAGCCTCACTGTCTCCTGCAACAGTGTCTGTATCTCACTGTAGCCTGAGCCTCGCTGTCTCCTGCAATAGTGTCTGTATCTCACTGTAGCCTGAGCCTCGCTGTCTCCTGCAACAGTGTCTGTATCTCACTGTAGCCTGAGCCTCGCTGTCTCCTGCAACAGTGTCTGTATCTCACTGTAGCCTGAGCCTCGCTGTCTCCTGCAACAGTGTCTGTATCTCACTGTAGCCTGAGCCTCACTGTCTCCTGGAACAGTGTCTGTATCTCACTGTAGCCTGAGCCTCACTGTCTCCTGCAACAGTGTCTGGATCTCACTGTAGCCTGAGCCTCACTGCCTCCTGGAACAGTGTCTGTATCTCACTGTAGCCTGAGCCTCGCTGCCTCCTGCAACAGTGTCTGTATCTCACTATAGCCTGAGCCTCGCTGCCTCCTGCAACAATGTCTGGATCTCACTGTAGCCTGAGCCTCACTGTCTCCTGCAACAGTGTCTGTATCTCACTGTAGCCTGAGCCTCGCTGCCTCCTGCAACAGTGTCTGGATCTCACTGTAGCCTGAGCCTCGCTGCCTCCTGCAACAGTGTCTGGATCTCACTGTAGCCTGAGCCTCATTATCTCCTGTAACAGTGTCTGTATCTCACTGTAGCCTGAGCCTCACTGTCTCCTGCAACAGTTACAAAATGATTTATTGTGTGTTAGGTAAGACACATATGCAACAGTTAGGTATCTTTATTTCGAAACGTTTCGCCTACACAGTAGGCTTCTTCAGTCGAGTACAGAAAAGTTGATTGAAGCAGAAGAGACGTGAAGATGATGTAATCAGTCCATCACCCTTGAAGTTTTGAGGTGGTCAGTCCCTCAGTCTGGAGAAGATTATTGTTCCATAGTCTGAAACAATGTGGAGTTGAAGTGACAGGATGGAGCCTTATATACCACCAGGAGGTGAGTTATAGGCCACTAGTAGAGGTAAGAATGTAGTCGTTGGGAGGTCATGTCCCTCTCAAATCCAGTCATTCTCACCAGTAGAAGTTGTCTAGGATTTTTTCTGTTCTGAAAACTCTGTTCAATCTGTCAGACACTGCAACACGATGGTATCTTGGTACAGAACAGAAAACATCCTAGACAACTTCTACTAGTGAGAATGGCTGGATTTGAGAGGGACATGACCTTTCAACGACTACATTCTTACCTCTACTAGTGGCCTACATCTCGCCTCCTGGTGGTATATAAGGCTCCATCCTGTCACTTCAACTCCACATTGTTTCAGATTATGGAACAATAATCTTCTCCAGACTGAGGGACTGACCACTTCAAAACTTCAAGGGTGATGGACTGATTACATCGTCTTCAAGTATCTTCTGCTTCTATCAACTTTTCTTTACTCGACTCAAGAAGCCTACTGTGTAGGCGAAACGTTTCGAAATAAAGATACGTAACTGCTGCATATGTGTCTTACCTAACAACCTGTCGGTATTTTATACCATTTTAATGTTCACTTCACGATTTATTGTAATGTGCAAAACTGTACAGGGAAAATGTTAATTAGAATCAGAGTTGAGGAAACTAGTTCCTCACCCTGTGAACCACCAGGAACGTTGGGGTTCGTTTGTGAACCCTGTGAACCACCAGGAACGTTGGGGTTCGTTTGTGAACCCTGTGAACCACCAGGAACGTTTGGGTTCGTTTGTGAACCCTGTGAACCACCAGGAAAGTTGGGGTTCGTTCGTGAACCCTGTGAACCACCAGGAACGTTGGGGTTCGTTTATGAACCCTGTGAACCACCAGGAACGTTGGGGTTCGTTTGTGAACCCTGTGAACCACCAGGAACGTTGGGGTTCGTTTGTGAACCCTGTGAACCACCAGGAACGTTGGGGTTCGTTTGTGAACCCTGTGAACCACCAGGAACGTTGGGATTCGTTTGTGAACCCTGTGAACCACCAGGAACGTTGGGGTTCGTTTGTGAACCCTGTGAACCACCAGGAACGTTGGGGTTCGTTTGTGAACCCTGTGAACCACCAGGAACGTTGGGGTTCGTTTGTGAACCCTGTGAACCACCAGGAACGTTGGGGTTCGTTTGTGAACCCTGTGAACCACCAGGAACGTTGGGGTTCGTTTGTGAACCCTGTGAACCACCAGGAACGTTGGGGTTCGTTTGTGAACCCTGTGAACCACCAGGAACGTTGGGGTTCGTTTGTGAACCCTGTGAACCACCAGGAACGTTGGGGTTCGTTTGTGAACCCTGTGAACCACCAGGAACGTTGGGGTTCGTTTGTGAACCCTGTGAACCACCAGGAACGTTGGGGTTCGTTTATGAGCCCTGTGAACCACCAAGAACGTTGGGGTTCGTTTGTGAACCCTGTGAACCACCAGGAGCGTTGGGGTTCGTTTGTGAACCCTGTGAACCACCAGGAACGTTGGGGTTCGTTTGTGAACCCTGTGAACCACCAGGAACGTTGGGGTTTGTTTGTGAACCCTGTGAACCACCAGGAACGTTGGGGTTCGTTTGTGAACCCTGTGAACCACCAGGAACGTTGGGGTTCGTTTGTGAACCCTGTGAACCACCAGGAACGTTGGGGTTTGTTTGTGAACCCTGTGAACCACCAGGAACGTTGGGGTTCGTTTGTGAACCCTGTGAACCACCAGGAACGTTGGGGTTCGTTTGTGAACCTTGTGAACCACCAGGAACGTTGGGGTTCGTTTGTGAACCCTGTGAACCACTAGGAGCGTTGGGGTTCGTTTGTGAACCCTGGGAACCACCAGGAACGTTGGGGTTCGTTTGTGAACCCTGTGAACCACCAGGAACGTTGGGGTTCGTTTGTGAACCCTGTGAACCACCAGGAACGTTGGGGTTCGTTTATAAATCCTGTGAACCACCAGGAACGTTGGGATTCGTTTATGAACCCTGTGAACCACCAGGAACGTTCGTGGTCGTTTGTGAACCCTGTGAACCACTAGGAGCGTTGGGGTTCGTTTGTGAACCCTGTGAACCACCAGGAACGTTGGTATTCGTTTGTGAACATTGTGAACCACCAGGAACGTTGGTGTTCGTTTGTGAACATTGTGAACCACCAGGAACGTTGGGGTTCGTTTGAGAACCCTGTAAACCACCAGTAACTTTGGTGTTCATTTGTGAACCCTGTGAACCACCAGGAACGTTGGGGTTCGTTTGTGAACCCTGTGAACCACCAGGAACGTTGGGGTTCGTTTGTGAACCCTGTGAACCACCAGGAACGTTGGGGTTCGTTTGTGAACCCTGTGAACCACCAGGAACGTTGGGGTTCGTTTGTGAACCCTGTGAACCGCCAGGAACGTTGGGGTTCGTTTGTGAACCCTGTGAAACACCAGGAACGTTGGGGTTCGTTTGTGAACCTTGTGAACCACCAGGAACGTTGGGGTTCGTTTGTGAACCCTGGGAACCACCAGGAACGTTGGGGTTCGTTTGTGAACCCTGTGAACCACCAGGAACGTTGGGGTTCGTTTGTGAACCCTGTGAACCACCAGGAACGTTGGAGTTCGTTTATGAAACCTGTGAACCACCAGGAACGTTGGGATACGTTTATGAACCCTGTGAACCACCAGGAACGTTCGTGGTCGTTTGTGAACCCTGTGAACCACCAGGAACGTTGGTATTCGTTTGTGAACATTGTGAACCACCAGGAACGTTGGTGTTTGTTTATGAACCCTGTGAACCACCAGGAACGTTGGGGTTCGTTTGTGAACATTGTGAACCACCAGGAACGTTGGGGTTCGTTTGTGAACATTGTGAACCACCAGGAACGTTGGGGTTCGTTTGAGAACCCTGTAAACCACCAGTAACGTTGGTGTTCATTTGTGAACCCTGTGAACCACCAGGAACGCTGGGGTTCGTTTGTGAACCCTGTGAACCACCAGGAACGTTGTTGTTCGTTGGTGAACCCTGTGAACCACCAGGAACGTTGGGGTTCGTTTGTGAACCCTGTGAACCACCAGGAACGTTGGGGTTCGTTTGTGAACCCTGGGAACCACCAGGAACGTTGGGGTTCGTTTGTGAACCCTGTGAACCACCAGGAACGTTGGGGTTCGTTTGTGAACCCTGTGAACCACCAGGAACGTTGGGGTTCGTTTATAAATCCTGTGAACCACCAGGAACGTTGGGATTCGTTTATGAACCCTGTGAACCACCAGGAACGTTCGTGGTCGTTTGTGAACCCTGTGAACCACTAGGAGCGTTGGGGTTCGTTTGTGAACCCTGGGAACCACCAGGAACGTTGGGGTTCGTTTGTGAACCCTGGGAACCACCAGGAACGTTGGGGTTCGTTTGTGAACCCTGTGAACCACCAGGAACGTTGGGGTTCGTTTGTGAACCCTGTGAACCACCAGGAACGTTGGTGTTCGTTTATGAAACCTGTGAACCACCAGGAACGTTGGGATTCGTTTATGAACCCTGTGAACCACCAGGAACGTTTGTGGTCGTTTGTGAACCCTGTGAACCACCAGGAACGTTGGTATTCGTTTGTGAACATTGTGAAATGAACCCTGTGAACCACCAGGAACGTTGGGGTTCGTGTGAACATTGTGAACCACCAGGAATTCGTTTGTGAACATTGTGAACCACCAGGAACGTTGGGGTTCGTTTGAGAACCCTGTAAACCACCAGTAACGTTGGTTTCATGAACCCTGTGAACCACCAGGAACGCTGGGGTTCGTGTGAACCACCAGGAACGTTGGTATTCGTTTGTGAACATTGTGAACCACCAGGAACGTTGGTGTTTGTTTATGAACCCTGTGAACCACCAGGAACGTTGGTGTTCGTTGGTGAACCCTGTGAACCACCAGGAACGTTGTTGTTCGTTTGTGAACCCTGTGAACCACCAGGAACGTTGGTGTTCGTTTGTGAACCCTGTGAACCACCAGGAACGTTGTTGTTCGTTGGTGAACCACTACAAAAATTGTTGTTCATTTGTGAAGGTAGGGTGCCTGATGTAGGGTGCGTGATGTAGGTGCTTGAGGTAGGGTGCGTGATGTAGGTGCGTGAGGTAGAGAGCGTGATGTAGGTGCGTGATGTAGGGTGCGTGATGTAGGGTGCGTGATGTAGGTGAGTGATGTAGGGTGCGTGAAGTAGGGTGCGTAATGTAGGTACGTCATGTAGGGTGCGTGATGTAGATGCGTTAGGTTGGGTGCGTGATGTAGGTGAATGATGTAGGGTGCGTTATGTGGTGCGTGATATAGGTTGTGTGATCAAAGGTGCCTGATGTAGATTGTGTGATGAAGGGTGCGTGATGTAGGGTGTGTAATATCGGTACGTGATGTAGGTGCGTGATGTAGGTTGTGTGATGTAGTGTGTGTGATGAAGGGTGTGTGATGTAAGGTGCGTGATGTAGGTGCACGATGTAGGTGCTTGATGTAGGGTGTGAAATTTAGATGCGTGATGTAGGTGCATGATGTAGGGTGTGTGACAGAGGTTCCTGATGTAGGGTGTGTGATGAAGGTGTAGGGTGTGTAATGTAGGGTGTGTGATGTAGGTTCATGATGTAGGTGCGTGATGTAGGTTGTGTGATGTAGGGTGTGTAATATTAGGTTTGCGATTAAGGGTGTGTGATGTAGGTTCATGATGTAGGGTGCATGATGGAGGGCTCGTGATGGAAGGTGCGTGATGTAGGGTGCGTGATGGAGGGGGCGTGATGTAGGGTGCGTGATGTAGGGTGCGTGATGGAGGGTGCGTGATGGAGGGTGCGTGATGGAGGGTGCGTGATGGAGGGTGCGTGATGGAGGGTGCGTGATGGAGGGCGCGTGATGGAGGGTGCGTGATGGAGGGCGCGTGATGGAGGGCGCGTGATGGAGGGTGCGTGATGGAGGGTGCGTGATGGAGGGCGCGTGATGGAGGGCGCGTGATGGAGGGCGCGTGATGGAGGGCGCGTGATGGAGGGTGCGTGATGGAGGGCGCGTGATGGAGGGCGCGTGAAGGAGGGTGCGTGATGGAGGGTGCGTGATGGAGGGCGCGTGATGGAGGGCGCGTGATGGAGGGCGCGTGATGGAGGGTGCGTGATGGAGGGCGCGTGATACAGGGCGCGTGATGGAGGGCGCGTGAAGGAGGGTGCGTGATGGAGGGCGCGTGATGGAGGGCGCGTGATGGAAGGCGCGTGATGGAAGGCGCGTGATGGAAGGCGCGTGATGGAGGGCGCGTGATGGAGGGCGCGTGAAGGAGGGCGCGTGATACAGGGTGCGTGATGGAGGGTGCGTGATGGAGGGTGCGTGATGGAGGGTGCGTGATACAGGGCGCGTGATGGAGGGCGCGTGATGGAGGGCGCGTGATGGAGGGCGCGTGATGGAGGGCGCGTGATGGAGGGCGCGTGATGGAGGGCGCGTGATGGAGGGCGCGTGATGGAGGGTGCGTGATGGAGGGTGCGTGATGGAGGGTACGTGATGGAGGGCGCGTGATGGAGGGTGCGTGATGGAGGGTACGTGATGGAGGGTGCGTGATGGAGGGTGCGTAATGGAGGGCGCGTGATGGAGGGCGCGTGATGGAGGGCGCGTGATGGAGGGCGCGTGATGGAGGGCGCGTGATGGAGGGTGCGTGATGGAGGGTGCGTGATGGAGGGTGCGTGATGGAGGGTGCGTGATGGAGGGTGCGTGATGGAGGGTGCGTGATGGAGGGTGCGTGATGGAGGGTGCGTGATGGAGGGCGCGTGAAGGAGGGCGCGTGATACAGGGTGCGTGATGGAGGGTGCGTGATGGAGGGTGCGTGATGGAGGGTGCGTGATGGAGGGCGCGTGATGGAGGGCGCGTGATGGAGGGCGCGTGATGGAGGGTGCGTGATGGAGGGTGCGTGATGGAGGGAGCGTGATGGAGGGCGCGTGATGGACGTGATGGAGGCCGCGTTATGGAGGGTGCGTGATGGAGGGTGCGTGATGGAGGGCGCGTGATGGAGGGCGCGTGATGGAGGGGCGTGATCCAGGGTGCGTGATGGAGGGCGCGTGATGGAGGGCGCGTGATGGAGGGCGCGTGATGGAGGGCGCGTGATGGAGGGTGCGTGATGGAGGGTACGTGATGGAGGGCGCGTGATGGAGGGCGCGTGATGGAGGGCGCGTGATGGAGAGTACGTGATGGAGGGCGCGTGATGGATGTTATGAGTGGTGAAATAGGAAGGTTTTGGAGAGGGATGGTTACGGAAATTTAAGGTTATTGATGGGGTGACTAATGTAATGGTGTGGAGTGCCTGCTGGGCAGGAGGGAAGGGTAACTCTTGCAGCATCACTGGACTTCATTTTCTGTATCGTGAACATGTAAGATGAGGGATAGATCCTTGAAACTTCTAATTATATTCGGTATACTTTCCTTTCCCATCCTTGCCATCTCTCTTTTCTGTTAGTGTGACTTTGTAAATGGTCCAAGTCGGACTGAATCGTCGTTGTAAGCTCCTCTCCCCTATGTGCGGGTTATTTGTATATTAATTAATAGTTCCTATAATTGCGATATTTGTTCCTTAATTTAGGAGGCCCTGGCCTGAGACCAAGCCACGGAGGCTATGATCGCTGGAACAATTAACAGGTATAGCCACTGGAACGTTATTGTCCCAGTATACGAAAAAAAAAACTGAATAAATCATAGGTATTCATAATACTTACGCTAGACTCGGGACACTACTAGTGACAGATGTAGACAATACCTGTATAAGCTTAGCTGGAGGCTTGCTGCATAGCTGAAATATTCTCCTCATGCACACAGAAAAAAATGCTCACCTATATAAACCTGTTATCTGACTTGAGTAATAAGTATGTCAACCAAACACACACAGATAAGAAGTAGCGCATCATTATAATCCTGGAAGCTTATCTGAGTAAAAAGTGAGAGTATATTACCCATATGCACTCCGATAACAAGTACCCACCTGTGTTCAAAATTGCAAACCTGAGGAACGAGCTAAGCATATACAGTAATAACATACTGGAAACACCTAACGCACGACGCCAGTCGTGCGTTAGGTTCATATAGTAATATCCGTAGTTCAGGTTTGGCTATTTTGATAACAAAACCTATCAAATATAAATATTAATCATTGGAGATTTAGCATCAAATAAAATTTAACACAAAAAACTACATAGTCACTTCCTTGGCGATGAGTGAGGCCGGGTACGTGACCTTTAGTAATGGTCACAAGAAATTCCATGGCAACACCGAGCGTGTCCCTGGTGCTGGGCCAAACTGCTTTTTTTGGAAAACATGATTGAGTATATCCGCAGTGTACGGCTACTCTATTATGCACAGTGTGATCCAAATGAGTGTAGTCATTCATCGGATGTATAGAGATGAAGTTTACTACCAGCATGTCGGGACAGCCATGTGTTGTCACCGCGATGTTAAGATTTACTGTAATATTAATTGATCAGAATAGTGGATGGGGCGTAAAGTAACTTGATGGATCCAGACAACGGTTAGGAATGCACTACACGTTACAGAACAAGCTTTGTAACAACGTTCTGCTTTACGAGCCAAGATAAAGCTTTACATAGAGCGAAACGTTGTCACGGATAAACCTTGTTTTGCAACATATCTTTTCTTCACACTCGATTTAGAACTGTTGAGACCTTTTTCTTCCAACGTCTACTTTTTTTTTTTTTAACTCGACTGGACTTTTTCTGTGGGGAGGACTCGGTAGCGAGGCCAGAATTTCATTCGGGGGAAGGGAGGGAAAGACTAAGCCAGGATTTCAAGATTTGGAGGCTTAATAAGATGCTGTAAAAAATGGACAGATCATCTTTTAAAATATATTATTTTCAGTATGTGCTGTTAAATTTCTTAAACTATTGTGCTAGCAAGTTTATTATACTGAACAGCGACCCAAAAGGAAGCAGTGTGTGCTACAACTTCTGGAAACTTTAAAAAATTGGGTAATAATCGAATGTTGCTCCTCGGTGTAATTAGGAGTTAAATTTTCGTTTTATATGTCCAATAATATGTGGATTCTGCCACTTAGATAGTTGAATATTGTGCACTTAGAAAAAAGAGAAACTAACCATTACGTAGTATATCGTAACCTAACACAACCCAACCTATCATAACCTGACATAAGCTATCATAACTTAACGTAGCCTAACCTAACGTATCCTAGCATAACCTATCGTAATCTAACATAAACTAACATTAACACAGTTCGCAATCGGCAGAGATGGAAATGTAGAATCTTTGTTTACGTTCCTTGTGATTGGCCATGTGCATCGACTCAGTATTAACTGTTGATTGGCCCTGACGCGGCACTGGAGCCGAAACAGACGACTTACTTTTGCTAACATCTTCCAGAATAACCATTTGTACAAGAAAAAAAAACAATTCTGAGGTGTACGTATCGTAAAATATGAAACTGCCTGCCTTCCGCAGAGTAGCAGCCCTCAGTTATAGCCAAAAATTTAAGATAACGAAAACACTGAAGACAAGATAACGAATATTGCTTTCCTTATGTTTCTACAAATAGGTAACCACAGATAGGTTCTCACACAAGGGAGCTGGGGGGGAGACACAAAGTGAAAGTGAACAAGCGCTAGAGCATGAAGGTCAACAGAGCTCTGTGATGATTCACAGCAGTGGTTGCTGGTATACTGGAAGGAGAAGCCAGACTGTGTTACACTGGCAGTCAGTGAGTGCTTCCACTGCAGCAAGTCTGGAAGTCCCTCACGAGTCCACGAATCCGATGTTCAAGAGAATCTGCATTACACTTGATTTAAAACTCGAGGTTCATTATGTAACTTGCTGTTCATAATGTAACTTGCTGTTCATAATGTAACTTGCTGTTCATAATGTAACTTGCTGTTCATAATGTAACTTGCTGTTCATAATGTAACTTGATGTTCACAATGTAACTTGATGTTCATAATGTAACTTGATGTTCACAATGTAACTTGATGTTCATAATGTAACTTGATATTCACAATGTAACTTGATGTTCATAATGTAACTTGATGTTCACAATGTAACTTGATGTTCATAATGTAACTTGATATTCACAATGTAACTTGATGTTCATAATGTAACTTGATGTTCACAATGTAACTTGATGTTCATAATGTAACTTGATATTCACAATGTAACTTGATGTTCATAATGTAACTTGATGTTCATAATGTAACTTGCTGTTCATAATGTAACTTGATGTTCATAATGTAACTTGCTGTTCATAATGTAACTTGATGTTCATAATGTAACTTGCTGTTCATAATGTAACTTGATGTTCATAATGTAACTTGCTGTTCATAATGTAACTTGACATTGTAACTTGCTGTTCATAATGTAACTTGATGTTCATAATGTAACTTGCTGTTCATAATGTAACTTGATGTTCATAATGTAACTTGATGTTCATAATGTAACTTGATATTCACAATGTAACTTGATGTTCATAATGTAACTTGATGTTCATAATGTTACTTGATGTTCATAATGTAACTTGATGTTCATAATGTAACTTGATATTCATAATGTTACTTGATGTTCATAATGTAACGATGTTCATAATGTTACTTGATGTTCATAATGTAACTTGATGTTCATAATGTAACTTGATGTTCATAATGTAACTTGATGTTCATAATGTTACTTGATGTTCATAATGTAACTTGATGTTCATAATGTAACTTGATATTCATAATGTAACTTGATGTTCATAATGTAACTTGATGTTCATAATGTAACTTGATGTTCATAATGTAACTTAAGGCTCACAGTGTCATCCTGAACCTCACAATGCCAACATGAACCTCACAATGTCAGCTTGAAACTCACAATGTCAAATTGAACCTCACAATGTCAACGTGAACCTCATAATGTCAACTTAAACCTCACCATGTCAACTCGAACCTCACAATGTCAATATGAACATCACAATGACAACTTGAATCTCACAATGTAAATTTGAACCTCACAATATCAACTTGAACCTCACGGTGTCAACGTGAACCTCAAAATGCTAACGTGAACCTCACAATGTCTACTTGAACCTCACAATGTCAATCTGAACTTCACAATGTCAATTTGAACTTCACAATGCCAACTTGAACCTCACAATGTCAACTTGAACTTCAACTGTCAACATGAACCTTGTAATGTCAACATGAAACTTATAATGACAACTTGAACCTCACAATGTCAACTTGAACCTCACAATGTCAATTTGAACTTCACAATTTCAATTTGAACTTCACAATGTCAAGTTGAACCTCATAATGTCAACGTGAACCTCACAATGTTAACCTGAACCTCACAATGTCAACCTGAACCTCACAATGTCAACTTGAACCTGACAATGTCAACTTGAACCTGACAATGTCAACATTAACCTTATAATGTCAACATGAACCTTACAATGATAACTTGAACCTCACAGTGTCAACTTGAACCCCACAGCGTCAATTTGAACCTCACAGTGTCAACTTGAACCTAACAATATCAACTTGAACCTCACAATGTTAATTTGAACTTCACAATGTCAACTTGAACCTGACAATGTCAACTTGAACCTCACAATGTCACCATAAACCTCACAATGCCAACTTGAGCCTTACAATGTCAACTTAAACCTCACAATGTCAACTTGAGCCTCACAGTGTCAACTTGAACCTCACAAGATCAGTTTGAGCCTCACTATATCAACTTGAACCTCACAAGGTCAACTTGAACCTGACAATGTGACTTAATGCTATTTACACAATCCAAACTTGATTTTATAATTAACAATGAATCGAACACAAAGTCAATTAATAAAATTATGGGTTACAACCGAGCATAAAATTTTACGAGTGCCAACAAGTTGTTCAAGGGCTCTTGATCCAGGGTATCTACAGCAGTCTTCTCTTCCTTGGATCATTACTAATTTTCTTCTAGTTCTCGGGTTACCTATGACTCATACAGGCATAGCGCTTCCCCGGTAATATAAAATAATACTGATAATAATAATATTATATTACGGCTGAACTGATCAGTATACAACAGGGTAGTCTTGATCTGTGATGGTCAGTATACACCAGTAGCTTAGGTCTAAGATGGTCAGTATACACCAGTAGCTTAGGTCTAAGATGGTCAGTATACACCAGTAGCTTAGGTCTAAGATGGTCAGTATACACCAGTAGCTTAGGTCTAAGATGGTCAGTATACACCAGTAGCTTAGGTCTAAGATGGTCAGTATACACCAGTAGCTTAGGTCTAAGATGGTCGGTATACAACAATTCCTTAGGTCTAAGATGGTTTATACACCAGTGGCTTAGGTCTAAGATGGTCGGTATACAACAGTTCCTTAGGTCTAAGATGGTCAGTATACACCAGTAGCTTAGGTCTAAGATGGTCAGTATACACCAGTAGCTTAGGTCTAAGATGGTCAGTATACACCAGTAGCTTAGGTCTAAGATGGTCAGTATACACCAGTAGCTTAGGTCTAAGATGGTCAGTATACACCAGTAGCTTAGGTCTAAGATGGTCGGTATACAACAATTCCTTAGGTCTAAGATGGTTTATACACCAGTGGCTTAGGTCTAAGATGGTCGGTATACAACAGTTCCTTAGGTCTAAGATGGTCAGTATACACCAGTAGCTTAGGTCTAAGATGGTCAGTATACACCAGTAGCTTAGGTCTAAGATGGTCAGTATACACCAGTAGCTTAGGTCTAAGATGGTCAGTATACACCAGTAGCTTAGGTCTAAGATGGTCAGTATACACCAGTAGCTTAGGTCTAAGATGGTCGGTATACAACAATTCCTTAGGTCTAAGATGGTTTATACACCAGTGGCTTAGGTCTAAGATGGTCGGTATACAACAGTTCCTTAGGTCTAAGATGGTCAGTATACACCAGTAGCTTAGGTCTAAGATGGTCAGTATACACCAGTAGCTTAGGTCTAAGATGGTCAGTATACACCAGTAGCTTAGGTCTAAGATGGTCGGTATACAACAGTAGCTTAGGTCTAAGATGGTCAGTATACACCAGTAGCTTAGGTCTAAGATGGTCAGTATACACCAGTAGCTTAGGTCTATGATGGTCAGTATACACCAGTAGCTTAGGTCTAAGATGGTCAGTATACACCAGTAGCTTAGGTCTAAGATGGTCAGTATACACCAGTAGCTTAGGTCTAAGATGGTCAGTATACACCAGTAGCTTAGGTCTAAGATGGTCGGTATACAACAGTTCCTTAGGTCTAAGATGGTTTATACACCCGTAGCTTAGGTTTAAGATAGTATACAACAGTAACTTAGATCTAAGATGGTCAGTATACAACAGTAGCTTAGGTCTAAGATAGTATACAACAGTAGCTTAGGTCTAAGATGGTCAGTATATAACAGTAGCTTAGGTCTAAGATGGTCAGTATACACCAGTAGCTTAGGTCTAAGATAGTATACAACAGCAGCTTAGGTCTAAGATGGTCAGTATGCAACAGCACCTTAGGTCTAAGATGGTCAATATACGTCAGTAACTTAGGTCTAAGATGGTCAGTATACACCAGTTGCTTAGGTCTAAGATGGTCAATATACAACAGTACCTTAGGTCTAAGATGGTCAGTGTGCACCAGTAGCTTAGGTCTAAGATGGTCAGTATACACCAGTTGCCTAGGTCTAAGGTGGTCAGTATACAACAGTAGCTTAGGTCTAAGATGGTCAGTACACAACAGTACCTTTGGTCTAAAATAGTCAGTGTACACCAGTTGTCTAGGTCTAAGATGGTCAGTATACACCAGTTGCCTAGGTTTAAGATGGTCAGTATACACCAGTTGCCTAGGTTTAAGATGGTCAGTATACACCAGTTGCCTAGGTCTAAGATGATCAGTATACACCAGTTGCCTAGGTCTAAGATGGTCAGTATACACAAGTTGCCTAGGTCTAAGATGATAAGCAAAAACCAGCTGCCTAGGTCTAAGATGGTCAGTATACACCAGTTGCCTAGGTCTAAGATGGTCAGTATACACCAGTTGCCTAGGTCTAAGATGGTCAGTATACACCAGTTGCCTAGGTCTAAGATGGTCAGTATACACCAGTTGCCTAGGTCTAAGATGGTCAGTATACACCAGTTGCCTAGGTCTAAGATGGTCAGTATACACCAGTTGCCTAGGTCTAAGATGGTCAGTATACACCAGTTGTCTAGGTCTAAGATGGTCAGTATACACCAGTTGCCTAGGTCTAAGATGGTCGGTATACACCAGTTGCCTAGGTCTAAGATGGTCAGTATACACCAGTTGCCTAGGTCTAAGATGGTCAGTACACATCAGTTGCCTAGGTTTAAGATGGTCAGTATACACCAGTTGCCTAGGTTTAAGATGGTCAGTATACACCAGTTGCCTAGGACTAAGATGGTCAGTATACACCAGTTGCCTAGGTCTAAGATGGTCAGTATACATCAGTTGCCTAGGTCTAAGATGGTCAGTATACACCAGTTGTCTAGGTCTAAGATGGTCAGTATACACCAGTTGTCTAGGTCTAAGATGGTCAGTATACACCAGTTGCCTAGGTCTAAGATGGTCAGTATACACCAGTTGTCTAGGTTTAAGATGGTCAGTATACACCAGTTGTCTAGGTCTAAGATGGTCAGTATACACCAATTGCCTAGGTCTAAGATGGTCAGTATACACCAGTTGCCTAGGTCTAAGATGGTCAGTACACATCAGTTGCCTAGGTCTAAGATGGTCAGTATACACCAGTTGCCTAGGTTTAAGATGGTCAGTATACATCAGTTGCCTAGGTCTAAGATGGTCAGTATACACCAGTTGCCTAGGTCTAAGATGGTCAGTATACACCAGTTGCCTAGGTCTAAGATGGTCAGTATACACCAGTTGCCTAGGTTTAAGATGGTCAGTATACACCAGTTGCCTAGGTCTAAGATGGTCAGTATACACCAGTTGCCTAGGTCTAAGATGGTCAGTATACACC
Organism: Cherax quadricarinatus; assembly: GCF_038502225.1. Taxonomy (NCBI): domain Eukaryota; kingdom Metazoa; phylum Arthropoda; class Malacostraca; order Decapoda; family Parastacidae; genus Cherax; species Cherax quadricarinatus. The sequence goes on from NC_091296.1 coordinate 27,923,109, forward strand.
AGTTGCCTAGGTCTAAGATGGTCAGTATACATCAGTTGCCTAGGTCTAAGATGGTCAGTATACACCAGTTGTCTAGGTCTAAGATGGTCAGTATACACCAGTTGCCTAGGTCTAGGATGGTCAGTATACACCAGTTGCCTAGGTCTAAGATGGTCAGTACACATCAGTTGCCTAGGTCTAAGATGGTCAGTATACACCAGTTGCCTAGGTTTAAGATGGTCAGTATACACCAGTTGCCTAGGTCTAAGATGGTCAGTATACATCAGTTGCCTAGGTCTAAGATGGTCAGTATACACCAGTTGCCTAGGTCTAAGATGGTCAGTATACATCAGTTGCCTAGGTCTAAGATGGTCAGTATACACCAGTTGCCTAGGTCTAAGATGGTCAGTATACACCAGTTGCCTAGGTCTAAGATGGTCAGTATACACCAGTTGCCTAGGTCTAAGATGGTCAATATACACCAGTTGGCTAGGTCTAAGATGGTCAGTATACACCAGTTGCCTAGGTCTAAGATGGTCAATATACACCAGTTGTCTAGGTTTAAGATGGTCAGTATACACCAGTTGCCTAGGTCTAAAATGTTCAGTATAAAACAGTAGCTTAGGTCTAAGATGGCCAGTATATAACAGTAGTTCACGTGTAAGATTGTGATTAATTTTTAAGTAGTAGATGAATGACTGCAATATTACAACACCAGTGTTGGTCTTCTACGATACTCATCTTGACAACCTTAGAATCCCAGCAGTCGCCGCCTGGGGGTCTTCCTTCGATGTCGACTATCTTATCTCCCTCTGGGCTGTAATAGAAAGGGTACTAATTAACATCCTTCTCTCCTTATACGTATATATGTGCTTTCATTATTACGTAGGTAAGTACCCGGGAAAAGCACATAACTCTTACCAGGGTTTGGGCGATCGCCCGCCCATGACGGCCTTGAAATGATTAGCCTACTCCTCTAACACCTAACTCTGGGCACTGCAGTGTGTAAACAGATTGTTGTGTACGGGGAATTAGAACTTACCTGATTCATTGTAGGAGGAGCCCTTGACATTACCACATCGTTGAAGTCGGTATCGATTGATTGACTGAAGATGTGACTTTGGACGTCTTCACTTCTTTCGTATATTTGGCCACGTTGAACGTCGATGTTTCAACGTCACTTGGCTTGACCATCATTTGTCCACGAATTCAACTTGTGAGCTAAATTCGTGGATAATGTCCACAATGTGGGAAAATTACTGGCTACATAGCTCACTTGTGTTTCAACAGTGCTTCTCTGCTTCAGATTTTCTTAATATGTCCGTGATTAATGTTTCACGGCAGGGAGAGTTGCTAGTGATACTTCACTTATGAATGCTCATTTAGTGGAGTTATACTTGCACTTCACCACTGTATCTATTGCTCAGTTCTCCCTGGAGATCGTCTGAGAATGACTTGATTCTAACGAAGTGCACACGGATACAGCCATGATTTTTTTTACTTTTCAACGTAGCGTGGCTTTTTCAGGTAACTCGTTCATTTGCCACATCATCACTGCTAGTCGAATTCATTCATCACAATCTAGCACTCGGAGCTTCAGCACATCTATATAGAGTCGATTTTCTGCTTACATAATGTCTAAGGGCATAAGTGACAGCTCTGACGACTCAGCTGGGTCAAAGAATGCTGATTCCTTGACCCCAAGGTGCTGGTTTTTTAGTATAATTCCACTAGCTATGTTATCAGGCTAGATTTTTAGATTTTGCCACCGAAGTGGCTAGTTTATTGTGCACCCCCATATCCATACTGTGGAGGGTTGAGCAAGAGCTTATGGATACACAAAAGGCCTAGGAACTAGGCCCCAAAATGGTTTACAAGAGTACATCTGGATTTATATCTACAGCTCACTTACCAGTTGCAAGCAAATTTTGGAAACTTGCTTTATATGTCTGGTACCTTATTTTCATTAATAAGATATCTTGACATGTCACATAGGTTATTATACTATCTATTTCTATATTCCTCAATAATTGGACAATTAAGTACATAGTATTCAAGACAGTGACCATAGGGCTGGCCACATACTTTGTATTTGATTTGCTCATCGTGTGTCCGTCAGATTACCGAAGGTACTTGTAACCAAGCCTAAGCCTGGCCACCACAACATCTGTCAGTCTGTTCACATTGCAAGTTGCTCCATAAACGTACTTATCTACGTTCATGTTATAGAGGGTTACAGTACTACTTATGCTTCTCATTGCATTCCTATAACATTCAGTTTCATTATTTACTTCTCTCCTAATATTATTCACAATGCTAGACACAGATACAGGATAGAATCATATTACTAATCAGTTTTAACAGATCTTAAAAATAGAAGCTTCCTTAGATAAACAAGTGAATGACTTACATTGCTGGTTTTCTTATAGGGAAGTGTGATGACATGCACGTGCAAAGTGTGATGACATGCACGTGCAAAGTGTGATGACATGCACGTGCAAAGATCATATGAACATTTTATCTACTTTTGATCTTCATCCAATTTAGTTTAATTGACATGTCAGGATCACACAGTAAGATATATGAGTGTTGTGTTATGGCTTCATGTGACTTCGATGTATGATATTCGAACTCTTTTTATCTCTGCTGGTGAAAAGAGGGAGGGATCATGACCCCCTTGGTCCACACCTGCATCTAACCAGTGTGGCAACGTTGAGAGGGGGTTTAGCCTCCTTATCGCCCCCTTGTTGGAGATAAATTTCTCCACAAAGATGGCCAGTATACAACAGTACCTTAGGTCTATGGTGGCCTGTATACAACAGTAGCATAGGTCTGATAAAGTCAGTATACAACAGTAGCTTAGGTCTAAGATGGTCAGTGTACAACAATCGCTGAGGTCTAAGATAGTATACGACAGCAGCTTAGGTCTAAAATGGTCAGTATACAACAGCAGCCTTGGTCTAAGATGGTTAGTACACAACCTTTTAGCCTAGGATCTGTGGGGTCAGTTTTCAACAGTTTACATAAGAGTAACTATGTCATGTTCTAGTGAGAGAAAAGTTGTTCTAACCTTACCTTTACCTTTGAAGAATTTCGAGATTATATCTACTCTCTGAGCCCGGCCATGGGCCAGGCTCGTTAAAAAAAAATTTTATGGTAATGTCCAGGGTTTATTACCTGGACCTCAGCAATGAGAGTCGCTACTCTCACCGCTGGGCAACGGCGACCAGTGCTAAGAAATCGAAATTGTCATTATTATTGTTTTGCGACCACTGTCAGCCTCAGAGTTATTTCTGAGTTACCAGACCCTGCCACGTGGAAGCCAGTGGTTCGTCTTTAAGGTCCAATTTTTTTATGTTAATGTCCAGGGTTTATTACCTGGACCTCAGCAATGAGAGTCGCTACTCTCACCGCTGGGCAACAGTGGATATTTGTGCGGCCTACATAGAATATCTTATTAATAAAAATAAGATACCAGACAAATTTAGCAAATTAACTTTGCTTGCAACAGATAAATCAGCTGTAGATGTAAATCCAGATGTACTCCTGTTAACCCATTTGGGACCTAGTACCTAAGCCTTTTGTGTATCCACATGTCCTTGTACTACCGTCCATGGGATGGATGGGGTGCACAGTAAACTAGCCACGTCGGTGGCAAAATCGAATGTGAGAGCTTCACGAGGAAGTATTCAGAGGGACTCCAGACGGCACCTCAGCTTGTCAGGAACACCAAAATACAACTTGAAATTCGTCATAAAAAAACTCAAATCTCAGTTTTCTCTTTAAGAAATTATTGTTCTTGTTTTAATATAGAAACCTCCATTTGACGAATTCAATTTCTTTATATTGATATTTAAGCTAAACACAGAGTAATGATTATAAACTAGAATCTAATTGATTTAGTAGAGGGCATAATGTTTACCAGTAATATGGTATGGTTAGTAGTATTTTATGCTAGTCTGCTACATGTCGATCATTAAGGCTTTACTTCACATGTTCATTAACGTAAAGAATACTTGAATTCCTAAAGCAATGTATCACCGAGACACATACACCTCACGTTGAATGTATACTTGAGGATACAGTCAATGTGGGAATTCCATGTTTTTTTCTTGGATATAACCTCCTGTCATGATTCCTGCCAAGGTTTGATGTTCAATTTAACTCTTGTCAGAGAATAACGAGCGTGTTATTCCCGGCTGTGTGATGCTGGAAGCAGCTTCCAGCACAGAAAAACACCAGCCACTATTTGTTTCTCTACGTGTTCTTGTACTTGTATAAGAGTATTCTTTATTTGTGGATTAAGGATTGATTCTAGGTTCTAGCCCTTCCTCGTAACTTACTTTGGATTATTTTTAACTTTAAAATAAGGATTAATGTGTATATACTCTTAGAGATATTGCCTCTCTGTGAATATAAACTGAGCGTTGACGGGTGTCAGTTGTCTCATTCTACTGTGGTTTTATATTTGAAATGTTTCACATTCTAATAGGCTCTTAAATTTCGCTGGGACTTTTATTATAACTGGAGGCAATCAGGTTTGAGCCAGGGAAGTGGAGGGCATCTCTAATTTCCTAGATCAAGAACACTTCATCTTTCCCTTGAAAGGTCGAAGATCACCCACAAGAAGCATATACTCTATATACGTATATCTTTCAGTGCATGCACTAAGATATGAATTTGTTTATACCAACTGGAGTTATCCCTAGTGTATACATACTGAGAGGTGTAGTATGTATCTAGTGAATGTGCATTGACAAATGTACAGCTCTGGTGCAGATAATCCGGGTAAAGTATATATATATATATATATATATATATATATATATATATATATATATATATATATATATATATATATATATATATATATATATATATATATATATATATATATATATATATATATATATATAAAGCGAAAGCCTGTAATTGTTTTACATGATGGTAGGATTGCTGGTGTCCTTTTTTCTGTTTCATAAACATGCAAGAATTCAGGTACGTCTTGCTACTTCTACTTACACTTAGGTCACACTACACATATATGTACAAGCGTATATGTACTACGTACACCCCTCTGGGTTTTCTGCTATTTTCTTTCTAGTTCTTGTTCTTGTTTATTTCCTCTTATCACCATGGGGAAGTGGAGCAGAATTCTTCCTCCGTAAGCCATGCGTGTTGTAAGAGGCGACTAAAATGCCGGGAGCAAGGGGCTAGTAACCCCTTCTCCTGTATAAATTACTAAATTTAAAAAGAGAAACTTTTGTTTTTCTTTTTGGGCCACCCTGCCTCGGTGGGATACTGCCGGTTTGTTGAATATATATATATATATATATATATATATATATATATATATATATATATATATATATATATATATTACACAGAGAGGCAAGTATCTCTTGGGTATGTACACCTAAAGAGGTGTATCTCGGCGTTTATGCACAGTGCATATATAACTAGAAGTGAGTATCACTGTGTATAAACATCGAGAGGCGTTCATGCACATATTCACTGTATTTTTCACTGTATAAACACTGAGAATTTACTGTAATCCTTATCTTGGGAACGATTTTTTTGTGTTATTACATAGGATGAAATCTTGGCCTTAAGACACTTTTCAGGTAGCATAGACGCAGTGAGTGAATAAGAGTGTGTGTGTGTGTGTGTGTGTGTGTGTGTGTGTGTGTGTGTGTGTGTGTGTGTGTGTGTGTGTGTGTGTACTCACCTAGTTGTACTCACCTAGTTGAGGTTGCAGGGATCGAGTCCAAGCTTCTGGCCCCGCCTCTTCACTGGTCGCTACTAGGTCACTCTCCCTGAACCATGAGCTTTATCGTACCTCTGCTTAAAGCTATGTATGGATCCTGCCTCCACTACATCGCTTCCTAAACTATTCCACTTCCTGACTACTCTGTGGCTGAAGAAATACTTCTTAACATCCCTGTGATTCATCTGTGTCTTCAGCTTCCAACTGTGTCCCCGTGTTGCTGTGTCCAGTCTCTGGAACATCCTGTCTTTGTCCACCTTGTCAATTCCTCTCAGTATTCTGTAAGTCGTTATCATGTCCCCCCTATCTCTCCTGTCCTCCAGTGTCGTCAGGTTGATTTCCCTTAACCTCTCCTCGTAGGATATACCTCTTAGCTCTGGGACTAGTCTTGTTGCAAACCTTTGCACTTTCTCTAGTTTCTTTACATGCTTGGCTAGGTGTGGGTTCCAAACTGGTGCCGCATACTCCAATATGGGCCTAACGTACACGGTGTACAGGGTCCTGAACGATTCCTTATTAAGATGTCGGAATGCTGTTCTGAGGTTTGCCAGGCGCCCATATGCTGCAGCAGTTATTTGATTGATGTGCGCTTCAGATGTGCCTGGTGTTATACTCACCCCAAGATCTTTTTCCTTGAGTGAGGTTTGTAGTCTCTGGCCCCGTAGACTGTACTCCGTCTGCGGTCTTCTTTTCCCTTCCCCAATCTTCATGACTTTGCACTTGGTGGGATTGAACTCCAGGAGCCAATTGCTGGACCAGGTCTGCAGCCTGTCCAGGTCCCTTTGTAGTTCTGCCTGGTCTTCGATGGAATGAATTTTTCTCATCAACTTCACGTCGTCAGCAAACAGGGACACCTCTGAATGTATTCCTTCCGTCATGTCGTTCACAAATACCAGAAACAGCACTGGTCCTAGGACTGACCCCGGTGGGACCCCGCTGGTCACAGGTGCCCACTCTGACATCTCGCCACGTACCATTACTCGTTGTTGTCTTCCTGACAAGTATTCCTTGATCCATTGTAGTGCCTTCCCTGTTATCCCTGCTTGGTCCTCCAGTTTTTGCACTAATCTCTTGTGTGGTACTGTGTCAAACGCCTTCTTGCAGTCCAAGAAGATGCAATCCACCCACCCCTCTCTCTCTTGTCTTACTGCTGTCACCTTATCATAGAACTCCAGTAGGTTTGTGACACAGGATTTCCCGTCCCTGAAACCATGTTGGGTGCTGTTGATGAGATCATTCCTTTCTAGGTGTTCCACCACTCTTCTCCTGACAATCTTCTCCATGACTTTGCATACTATACATGTCAGTGACACTGGTCTGTAGTTTAGTGCTTCATGTCTGTCTCCTTTTTCAAAAATTGGGACTACATTTGCTGTCTTCCATGCCTCAGGCAATCTCCCTGTTTCGATAGATGTATTGAATATTGTTGTTAGGGGTACACATAGTGCCTCTCCTCCCTCTCTCAGGACCCATGGAGGGATGTTATCTGGCCCCATTGCCTTTGAGGTATCTAGCTCACTCAGAAGCCTCTTCACTTCTTCCTCGGTTGTGTGTACTGTGTCCAGCACCTGGTGGTGTGCCCCACCTCTCCGTCTTTCTGGAGCCCCTTCTGTCTCCTCTGTGAGCACTTCTTTGAATCTCTTGTTGAGTTCCTCACATACTTCACGGTCATTTCTTGTTGTCTCTCCTCCTTCCTTCCTTAGCCTGATTACCTGGTCCTTGACTGTTGTTTTCCTCCTGATGTGGCTGTATAACAGCTTCGGGTCAGATTTGGCTTTCGCTGCTATGTCGTTTTCATATTGTCGTTGGGCCTCCCTTCTTATCTGTGCATATTCGTTTCTGGCTCTACGACTGCCCTCCTTATTCTCCTGGGTCCTTTGCCTTCTATATTTCTTCCATTCCCTAGCACACTTGGTTTTTGCCTCCCTGCACCTTTGGGTGAACCATGGGCTCATCCTGGCTTTTTCATTATTCCTGTTTCCCTTGGGTACAAACCTCTCCTCAGCCTCCTTGCACATTATTGCTACATATTCCATCATCTCATTAACTGGCTTCCCTGCCAGTTCTCTGTCCCACTGAACCTCGTTCAGGAACTTCCTCATTCCCGTGTAGTCCCCTTTCTTGTAGTTTGGTTTCATTTGTCCTGGCCTTCCTGCTTCCCCTTCCACTTGTAGCTCTACTGTGTATTCGAAGCTTAAAACCACATGATCGCTGGCCCCAAAGGGTCTTTCATGTGTGATGTCCTCAATATCTGCACTACTCAAGGTGAATACTAAGTCCAGTCTTGCTGGTTCATCCTCTCCTCTCCTCTCTTGTAGTGTCCCTTACGTGTTGGTACATGAAGTTTTCCTGTACCACCTCCAGTATCTTAGCCCTCCATGTATCTTGGCCCCCATGTGGCTCCAAGTTCTCCCAGTCGATCTCCTTGTGGTTAAAGTCACCCATGATCAGGAGCTTTGCCCTGCATGCATGAGCTCTTCTGGCCACTGCAGCCAGTGTGTCAACCATCGCTCTATTGCTCTCGTCATACTCTTTCCATGACCTCCTGCTGTTCTGTGGTGGGTTATACATCACTGTAATTACCACCTTGGGACCTCCAGAGTGAAGCGTTCCCGCTAGGTAATCACTTTCTTCTCCACTGTCTCCTCTCTCCAGCTCGTCAAAATTCCATCGGTGTTTGATCAGCAGTGCCACTCCTCCACCCCCCCCCTGTTCCTTCTGTCTTTTCTCAGGATCTTGTATCCCGTTGGAAAGATAGCATCTGTTATCATACCTGTAAGCTTGGTTTCTGTGAGCGCTATGATGTCCGGTGATGCCTCTTTGACTCTTTCGTGCCACTCCTCCCACTTGTTTGTTATTCCATCAGCGTTTGTGTACCATACCTTCAGTTTCCTTTACAACACTGTGATTTGGGGGGCCTGTGGGGGTGGGAGACCTGGTAGCATACTGTGGGATTCTATGGTTGGGGGTTGGATGGAAGCTGTGGGTAGTGTGTGCTGGGATGGTGTGATAGGTTGTGGGATTCTGAGGATAGTTGTGTGTGTGCTTGCCCTTGTGTGTGTGTGTGTGTGTATGTAGTCACCTGTTTGTGGTTGCAGGGTCGAGTCATAGCTCCTGGCCCCGCTTCTTCACTGATTGGTACTAGGTCCTCTCTCTCCCTGCTCCATGAGCTTTATCAACCCTCGTCTTAAAACTATGTGTGGTTCCTGCCTCCACTACGTCGCTTTTTAGGCTGTTCCACTTCTTGACAACTCTGTAACTGAAGAAATACTTCCTAACATCCCTTTGACTCATAGGAGTCTTCAACTTCCAATTGTGACCCCTTGTTTCTGTGTCCCATCTCTGGAACATCCTGTCTTCGTCCACGTTGTCAATTCCTCGCAGTATTTTATATGTCGTTATCATGTCTTCCCTGACCCTCCTGTCCTCCAGTGTCGCCAAGCCGATTTCTTTTAACCTTTCTTCGTAAGACATTCCCCTTAGCTCATGAACTATTCTTGTTGCAAACCTTTGCACTTTCTCTAATTTCTTGACATGCTTGACCAGGTTTGGATTCCAAACTGGTGCTGCATACTCCAATGTGGGCCTGACCTGTATGGTGCACAGAGTCTTGAACGATTCCTTAGTTAGGTTTGCCAGACGCCCATATGCTGCAGCAGTTGTCTGACTGATGTGCGCCTCAAGAGATGTGCTCGGTATTATACTCACCCCAAGATCTTTTTCCTTGAGTGAGGTTTGTAGTCTTTGGCCACCTAGATTATACTCTGTCTGCTGTCTTCTTTGCCCTTCCCCGATCTTCATGACTTTGCATTTGGCGGTGTGTGTGTGTGTGTGTGTGTGTGTGTGACCATAATTTTGGTTCGAGGGGGGGGTGGGAGGTGAAGTGTCACATTGCTGCCCGACCTTGATTTTGATAGAGGAAGGCTTTTGACCCTGATATTCTCATCTTGACTGAGAAGGGTAAGAAGCAATCAGCTTAACCTTGTATGTTTCTTGCTTCCCGACTCCCCACACCTCACCCCCAATTTTTCCAATATTTTTTTCCACTGTTTTTGCTACTAATCTTAAAGTTTATATATGAAAAATAGCATAAATGTTATAAAAAAAAAAATACTTCTTGGTTCCTGCCAAATCCTTACATGCTCATCTGAGCTTCCCCTCGTACCTAGTCGGGCGTAGCTGTTCTTGTTTGTTTCCTTTTTGTTAAAGAATTTGAGGAAAAATTGACACGAATACATTCGTGTGATAAATGGTCTAAAAAGCCGACAAGATGAAGATTGAGACACTTATGCAACGTATGGGAATCTTTATTGAGGAAATGTTTCACCACACAGTGGCTTTATCAGTCCAATACAAGTCAGAAAGGTGTAAGGAGAGGAGGAGTTTGAGGTAATCAGTCCCTCAGCCTGGAGTCGATGTGTTCAGTTCATCAATCTTGTAGAATGTACAGCATCCCACTGACTTTGGGCTGCCCTGGAGAGGGCAGCACTTTAGTGCCGCGGAATATGAACTAAGCTGGCAGACAATATAGACTGTCTGTGCAGACAGTACAGGCTGGACAACACTACTACAGGCTGGACAACACTACTCCAGGCTGGACAACAGTACTCCAGGCTGGACAACACTACTCCAGGCTGGACAACACTACTCCAGGTTGGACAACTACTCCAGGCTGGACAACACTACTCCAGGTTGGACAACACTACTCCAGGCTGGACAACACTACTCCAGGCTGGACAACACTACTCCAGGCTGGACAAAACTACTCCAGGCTGGACAACACTACTCCAGGCTGGACAACATTAGGAGTTACATTTGTTTTTGGAAAAAAAATATATGGGCTGAAGGCTGTCCCAGTTTTTATTGTTGAGGGCGTGGCCAGGTAGGGTGTGGTCCATACCCCGTGCCCTCCACCCCGTGCCCTCCACCCCGTGCCCTCCACCCCGTGCCCTCCACCCCGTGCCCTCCACTCCGTGCCCTCCACCCCGTGCCTTCCACCCCGTGCCTTCCACCCCATGCCATCCACCCCGTGATCTCCACCCAATGCCCTCCACCCTGTGGTTCATACCCAGTGTCCTCCACCCAGTGGTTCATACCCAGTGTCCTCCACCTCATGCCCTCCGCCCAGTGGCCTTTGCTCTAAACCCTCTGCCCCGTGCCCTCGACCCCATGCCCCCAGCTTTCCACCCCGTGCCTCCACTCCGAGCACGCCGCCCCGTCCTTTCGACCCTGTGCCCTCCACACTTGTGTCCTGAACCCCCGTACTCTCTAACCTGTGCTTGAACCCCGTGTCCTTTGCGCCGTGCCCTCCGCCCCGTGCCCTATGCCCTGAAGTGTCTGGTGGGGGGGGGGTGCGAACCATCCTCTCTACTCACTGAGTGTTGTTGTTTTAGGTTTAAGCACTATAAACTGACGAGGAAACTCTGCGTATATACTCTGAGAGATATATACTTTAGTTTGTATACATACTGAGATACACACCTTTGTATACATACTAAGATATACACCTTTTCAGCATATGTAAGTTTGCTCGCCTCTGATTAACCACATCCACTCCTAAGAACACTCCAGATAGAAAGACTTGATGGTTTAGAGCACTGAAGCATTCTTAGATGCAAACCATGTTCACTGTCACCACACACACAGACCCACACACACAGACCCACATACACAGACCCACACACACAGACCCACACACACAGACCCACACACACAGACCCACACACACAGACCCACACACACAGACCCACACACACAGACCCACACACACAGACCCACACACACAGACCCACACACACAGACCCACACACACAGACCCACACACACGGTACACTCCTTTTGAGGTGATATTTAGGCATCATGTTAGAGGTCCAGTACATTTGCTCAGGGAAAGATGGCTGGGAGAAGACGCCTTCAAGACGCCATGTGATCCTAAATCAAGACTACACGTAGCAAGACAGCTGCCCATGGTTAATATGAAACAGAGGTGTGATAAAATATCTAAATTTCACTCCTCTAACCCAGGAGACTCAGTAAATTAAACAGCAAAGAGGTAAGAAGCAACTACTTAATGGAGGCGGTGGATCCTTGACCACTGGGAGTGTCACACTGCCTGGGTGTTCGTCCCAGCCCACGTAACTGATCCCATACTGAAGGATACTCAAGTCACTGAGAGCACAACTACATGTTTCTTTCGGTCGATCCGAGAAAGGTATGCGAAAGGAATAGTACAGAGTGTAGCAGACGTTTCTAATGTTATTAGATATTAGCTTTGAAGATGTGAAGTTAATCAGAAGAGGCAGTCACACGTTATCAAAAGAAGATTATTCTATTTTCTTCAATAAAAATTACAAATTAGGACATACATAGCCAAAAGTTAATTCGAAAGTTCCACAATGAAACACCAGGTTTGAAGGTTATCTCACGAGGCATTATCCTCTTATCTTAGAGAGACTCATAACCTCAAATACACCAACACATTAACTTTGATATCTCTCAAAATTTGCATTATCAGGAACATCAGCATCGGTGTTTAATTTTTCTCAGTTTATTCCATGAAAATAAGGCAGACCGGGACCTAAACAAGCCAAAATCAGCCCAAATTTTTTTTCCATTATTAACCAGCGTTTAAGGTTTCAGTATTCATGAAAGGAATAAGTCAGTTTTATTTATTATTTATATACATAATTTTTTTTTTACACTGGTCTTGGAGGGCCACATAGATGTTATGTACTCATACATAAACACTATGTTGATTTAACACAGGCTAACACAATAAAGTCAAACACTGATCAGGAGTGATATTCCCAAGTTATATCAGGAAAAAAGCAATTATTAATAAAATTAGCTCATATAACCTTGAATTAGCACATGAGTTACGCCATCTTAAATTGGCACTTAAAGAGTTTTGCTTCCTCATGTGAAAGTGTTGCTTCTTTTGAGGATAACACATCAGAAGTAAAGTTTACAGATGACCTGAAGAGGCATTCCCCAGGTAATAAACAGACTCTAACACAACTTAAAATTAAAAACCGTTTCGCCCTTTTCATTAGAAGAATCAGTCATTAAACATTTATTTTAATCAGAGGAGAGTGTTAAACCAGTAAGGGTCAAAAAACACTTGTGGAATGAGAAGTGTTCAGATTCGATCCAAGGAAGAGAAGAGCAGGTCCAGTTCCTCGGATCACAATACGATAATACAATATATACTGTTAAAATTCTGAAGTCGATCAAAAGAGGATTTCTGAAGCTTTTTGATGGAAACCAGTTTCAGGATGGTTAACATAAAGCGAAAGCATGGAAAATATACAGAAAAAGGACAGTGGGGAAACAAGAACTAAAATTAAATGAACAGAAGTTGAAAGAGGGTTCCTTCGTGTAACTTAATTGTGACAAGAAAGTAATGAGCGAGAAGACTCCAGTGGAACTTTACATAGAGCAGTGAGACCAGAGAGGATATCCTGGGTGTTGTGAAAAAAAAAGGAGCAGAGGAACTGCGATCCCACAGTGAGAGTCCAAGTTGATAAATACTACAACTGCCTCCCACCTTGAAGCTGCAATCGTCATCCCAGTATACAAAAAATAGATTGATAACATTAAATTGTCGACCTAATTAATATTCTCGATAAGGCGCTAGAAAACACAAGAAACAACCTAGTTGACCACTTAGGAAGAAATGGATACATGAGAGTTTTCCAGCGCAGATTACTAGACAGGAAATATTGTCTTAAGACTTTTCCTAGTGTTCCGTGAGAAAGTAACAAAAAAAATAATGGAGATAGGGACGGGTAATGTGCATCTCTCTAGTGTCCGGGGCCCAAGACTGTTCAACAGCCTCCCACCAACCATAATGATAATTACCAATAGATCCTTGGTTGTCTTCAAGAAGGAGCTGAATAGATACCTGAAGTCAGTGCCGGATCAGTCGGGCTGTGGTTCGTACGTTGGACCACGTGCGGCCAGCAGTAGCAGTCTCGTTGATCAGGCCCTGATCCACCAGGAGGCCTAGTCATGGACCGGACCGCGGGGGCGTTGATCCCCGGAATGCCCTCCAGGTAGACCGTAAGAAAGTATGAGACAGTACCACACACGCAGACATGAGTGGCGGGAAGATGTTCAAGCAGACAGGAAGACTTGGGGAATACAAGACAAAAGGTTATGGTAAGAAAGGAAATATCTAAGAGGACAAAGGTGGTAAAGTCCCCTACAGTTTAGAGCTTGAACCTTGATTTTCCTGATGTACGTAAATGATCTGTAAAAAAATGTTTAATTCTGTGTATCAAGTAACGAGAAAGATGATGGTACAGGACGAAGAAAGTGGCAGCTAGAATCCACTCCTCATAAGGATCACCGTGGCCTGGTGGCAAAAGCTCTCGCCTCACAAGGTGAGGGTCCGGGTTCGATGCCCGGCGAAGGGGTGGAAACATTGGGCGTGTTTCCTTACACCGGTTGTCTATGTTCACTCATCAGTAAAATGGGTTCCTGGGTGTTAGTCGACTGGTGTGGGTCGCATCCTGGGACAAACTGACCTAATTTGCCCGAAATGCTCTGCATAACAAGCGGCTTTCTATATAGTAGTATGTCATTGATGTCAGCTGTATACCTTGTACATGTACTTCAAATCAAATCAAATCAAGTTTATTCTCTATAAAGGTTACAATGTGGGGTTTACAGGATTTGGATATTGTGTGGTTTACATGTTATAAAATACTAATTACAGAGGGGGCCACTAGGACACCTAGCATGGCTAGGCATTTCGGGCAGACTTGGATTAATTCTTCACATTAAATCCTTACAGATTATAGTATTAAGGCTAAGTGACTACATTATAATTTGTGAGTTTAGCAATGTGAATGCTTTTGTTTTAGCACAATACAAAGTGTCTATATTGGAGTATCATAGACAAACTTATGACTAGTTAGTTAGTTGTAGTAAATATATTATTTTATTATATACTATATTATATTATTATAGTGTAGATAAAGAGAAAACCAAACAAGGAACACAGTCTTCGATATGAGATACTGCAGACAACATAACACCAAGCATATCACCAGACATACATACCAAACCTACAACCTAGACAGCGTATGTAAAACTAGCTAAATGAAGAACTATGTTCAAGAACCTTAAGGACAAATCCTGTTGGATAATGTACATATGTCAACTTCACCTTGAAGTATGCGGTGCCAACTTAGAGAATGCACTTGAACAAGCAAGTTCAGGAACTCGACATCTAATAGCTCATGGCAAAACTGATACCTTAACTATGAGATTTATGTACAAATATCTTATGATGTGATACTGAATTTATAACTCAGTGGACAGGCAGGTAAACAAAAGACCTCGGTTAAATGTTATCATATGACGAATGTCCACGTCAGGACGAATTATCTCACTTATCCTGACAGTCACTATAACTTTCTTATAAGTAAATGGACTACGTGGACGTTTTTAAGCAATTTATTCCAACAATCCTTGATAAAGGGAATTATGGAAACCATGATCATGATAAACCAAATTCAGGGGAGACCGTTAAGTGTGGATAGAGACAGGCTGCTAAAGATGAGAGGAGAGGGAAACAGGGAACACGGACTGTAACAATAAGTCACAGAGACGATAGGAAATGCCTGTTTACTCTCTTAGTACTTAGTAAACGAAATGCGCTAGATGATAAATGTTGAGGCCAGGAATCGGTAAAGTCAGTCGATAATAATGAAAGGCCAAGAGTCACGAAATGGCCCGTGCAAGGGCCAACATGTACTAACACCTCACACACAGTATTTGGCTAACAAATTTTCCACATTTAGCTGCTGGAATTTCCTTTCCTGGCGGTACTTTAATTGTGAAAGACTCTTCTGAACCGTTTCAGTTCAGTATATAATGTTGAAAATTGTATAAAATACCGACAAGTTGATGATTAATAGACATGTGCAACAGTCGGGTATCTTTATTGTTGAAACGTTTCGCCTACCCAGTAGACTTCTTCAGTCAAATACACAGGCAGCAGGTGTAGTGATGAAATGAAGATATAATAAGTCCATCAACCTTGGAGAAATAGTATTTGAGGTGGTCAGTACCTAATAAATTTTTCTCGCCTTTTCCTTCCTTGAATTATCAGTCGAACGTGATTATCCTCGTTGTGGATGGTCCTTTATCTTAGAACTCCCGTCCTTGGTGGCGACACTGGCACTGCTAGATAACTACCGTCCTTGGTGATGGTCGCTGACACTGCTTGACGACTACCGTCATTGGTGGTGATCGCCGGCACTATGGATAATGAGAACCTTCAAAACTAGGGAGGCCAAGCCCATGATGGCACTCTTCAGGTTGCTTGTTCTATCTAGGCTGGAATATTGCTGCACACTAACAGCACCTTTCAAGGCAGGTGAAATTGCTGACCTAGAAAATGTACAGAGAACCTTCACGGCGCGCATAACGGAGATAAAACACCTCAATTACTGGGAGCGCTTGAGGTTCCTGAACCTGTATTCCCTGGAACACAGGCGGGAGAGATACATGATTATATACACCTGGAAAATCCTAGAGGGACTAGTACCGAACTTGCACACGAAAATCACTCACTACGAAAGCAAAAGACTTGGCAGACGATGCAACATCCCCCTAATGAAAAGCAGGGGTGTCACTAGCACGTTAAGAGACCATACAATAAGTGTCAGGGGCCCGAGACTGTTCAACTGCCTCCCAGCATACATAAGGGGGATTACCAACAGACCCCTGGCAGTCTTCAAGCTGGCACTGGACAAGCACCTAAAGTCGGTTCCTGACCAGCCGGGCTGTGGCTCGTACATTGGTTTGCGTGCAGCCAACAGTAACAGCCTGGTTGATCAGGCTCTGATCCACCAGGAGGCCTGGTCACAGACCGGGCCGCGGGGGCGTTGACCCCCGGAACTCTCTCCAGGTAAACTCCAGGTAAACTATATTGATAACTACCGTCCTTGGTTGTGCTAGCACTGTTTTGATATCTACCGTCCTTGGTGGCGGCACTGGCACTGTTTTGATAACTACCGTCCTTGGTAGTGGCGCTGGGGCCGTCCTAACCACCACTATCTCTCACACCAACATATCCACCACCTACCACTGAATATATTTACATTGTCTAACATCACTAACAATGAGTGGGTCTCCTTGAAGTACCGCCGTTATCAGACGTGTGTGAGGATTTTTATAGACGCTCAGACAACTTGCGACTCACAACGTTTATCCTGACCATTGTGTCCTTTTACCTAACATATTGTCGGTAATTATTATTCTGACCATTGTTTGAGATGACTCTTTACAACACATGTTAACGAAATCATAACTTTGACCTAAACTTTGCTTTAGGTGGAGGAGATGAATGAAACAGCAAAGGAATTGTTAACAAAAGACAAACTTTGAAGGGAGAGGAAATGGAACAAGAAAGGAGGAGGTCGGTGATTGTCGATGGCCATCAAGGGAATGAAAAGGAGGTCAAGTGATGAGAGATGGACAGCGGATGGAAGGATGATTTACATAATTGAACAGGCAAGTGGTGAGGCTCGAGTGCATATGGTGGTAAACTTTTAGAGAACTTGGAAGCTTGCAAGTGATACAATATTAACGCGAGGAATACACTATTGACGCGGCGACTTAATGTTGATAAATGCCTCATAATAGATGCAGATGAATACATATTTTAAATAGGCCCCTTACAGCGTATTAAATGAAATATAAAAATTTTAGATCATTGTACAGAAAGATACTAAGGTGTTTATAAAAGTAGAAATTATCACCAGAAAATCAAATAAATACATAGTTGGCTGCTTCTGGTCACCTATCAGTTAACAGTTACCTGGATGTTAATCTCTTTACTCCTGCTGCCTCTGATCACCTAACAATAAACATGAATCTGGATGGTAAAAAAGAAAGTTTTGTTACAAAAAATAGTGAGTAATGAAAACCACCAGCATTGTTAAGCTGCTGTAACTACAGAGATACACACACACACACACACACACACACACACACACACACACACACACACACACACACACACACACACACACACACACACACACACACAAATGCACACACACAAATGCACATTAATCTTGGATTATTGTTCCTACTGGCGATGGGGTCTGACCTTGTGGTGATTTTTAGCAAGTGTAATATGCTTCTTGCAGGTAGGTGTGAAGGTCTGCCACCGCTCGTCTCTCACCGTCTGTTAGTAACTTGGATCAAGGATGACGTGACTTATCATATATTTTATGTTCATAAATAAATCGGGGATTCTGTTTAGTGTGTGAGATTAATCATTATTAATTTGTACTCGCAAGAGTAAAGCTATGGTCCTAGTGTCTCCATCACTATTATTATGTAACCATTGCACAAGTTGTGATACAAAATATCAGAGTAGAACCAAAGTGTGTGTTTGTTGACATGTGAACAGAACGTCGATATACGACGCTCCCTGAACGAGATTCGAACCCATGACCTTTGTTATAATTCATAAATGCTGATGGCTGCTCTACGGATCACCCGTGTGCGTGTGCTCACCTAACTGTACTCATCTAATTGTGGTTGCAGGGGTCGAGACACAGCTCCTTGCCCCGCCTCTTCACTGATCGCTACTAGGTCCTCTCTCTCTCTGCTTCCAGAGCTTTGTCATACCTCGTCTTAAACCTATGTATGGTTCCTGCCTCCACTGCGTCACTTTTTAGGCTATTCCACTTCCTGACGACTCTATGACTGAAAAAAATACTTCCTAATATCCCTCTGACTCGTCTGAGTCTTCAGCTTCCAATTGTGCCCCCTTGTTTATGTGTCCCCTCTCTGGAACAACCTGTCTCTGTCTACCTTATCTATTCCACGCAGTATTTTGTATGTCGTTATCATGTCTCCCCTGACCCGCCTGTCCTCCAATGTCGTCAGTCCGATTTCCCTCGACCTTTCTTCGTAGGACATACCCCTGAGCTCCGGAACTAGCCTTGTTGCAAACCTTTGCACTTTCTCTAATTTCTTGACGTGTTTGACCAGGTGTGGGTTCCAAACTGGTGCTGCATACTCCAGTATGGGCCTGATGTACACAGTGTACAGTGTCTTGAACGATTCCTTACTAAGGTATCGGAACGCTATTCTCAGGTTTGCCAGGCGCCCGTATGCTGCAGCAGTTATCTGGTTGATGTGTGCCTCCGGAGACATGCTCGGTGTTATGATCACCCCAAGATCTTTCTCCTTGAGCGAGGTTTGCAGTCCTTGGCCACCTAGTCTATACTCTGTCTACGGTCTTCTTTGCCCTTCTCCAATCTTCATGACTTTGCATTTGGAGGGGTTGAATTCAAGAAGCCAGTTGCTGGACCACGTGTCCAGCCTGTCCAGGTCTCTTTGAAGTCGTGCCTGGTCCTCATCTGATTTAATTCTCATTAACTTTACATCATCTGCGACTAGGGACACCTCTGAGTCTATCCCTTCCATCATGTCATTCACATATACCAGAAATAGCACTGGTCCTAGGACCGACCCCTGCGGGACCCTGCTCATCACAGGTGCCCACTGTGATACCTCATCCCGTACCATGACTCGTTGTTGCCTCCCTGTCAGATATTCTCTGATCCATTGCAGTGCCCTTCCTGTTATACGTGCCTGATCCTCTAGTTTCTGCACTAGTCGCTTGTGAGGAACTGTGTCGAAGGCCTTCTTGCAGTCCAAGAAAATGCAATGAACCCACCCCTCTCTCTCGTGTCGCACTTCTGTAACTTTGTCATAGAACTCCAGAAGGTTTGTGACACAGGATTTGCCTTCCAAGAATCCATGTTGGTTATCGTTTGTAATCTTGTTCCGTTCCAGGTGCTCCACCACTCTCCTCCTGATAATCTTCTCCATGACTTTGTATACTATACAGGTCAGTGACACTGGTCTGTAATTTAGTGCCTCTTTTCTGTCTCCTTTTTTAAAAATGGGAACTACATTTGTGGTATTCCATACCTCAGGTAGTTGCCCAGTTTCAACGGATGTGTTGAAGATTGTGGTTAATGGCACACACAGTATATCTGCTCCCTCCCTGAGGACCCACGGGGAGACGTTGTCGGGTCCCATTGCCTTTGAGGTATCAAGGTCACTTAGCAGCTTCTTCACTTCCTCCTCAGTTGTGTGCATATCGTCCAGCACCTGTTGGTCTATTTCATGTTGGTGTCCCCCTCTGTCCTGTCTTCCCAGAGTCCTTCCTGTCTCCACTGTGAATACTGCCTTAAATCTCCCGTCGAGCTCCTCGCATACCTCTTGATCGTTTCTTGTGGGTTTCCCACCTTCTTTCCTCAGCCTGATCACCTGGTCTTTGACTGTCGTCTTTCTCCTAATGTGGTTAAACAGCAGTTTCGGGTCAGAGTTGGCTTTCAATGCTATGTCATTTTCGTACTGTCGCTGGGCCTCCCTCCTTATCTGTGCATATTCGTTTCTGGCTCTTCGACTGATCTCCTTGTTTTCCTGGGTCCTTTGCCTTCTATATCTCTTCCATTCTCTAATGCACTTAGTTTTTCCCTCCCTGCATCTTTGGGTAAACCAAGGACTCGCTTTGGTCTTCCCCTTGTTTCTGTTGCCCTTGGGAACGAACCTTTCCTCTGCCTCCTTGCATTTTCCCATTACACCTCCTGCAGGAAGTTCCTCATACCTGTGTAGTCCCCCCTTTTATAGTTTGGCTTTTCCCATTCGACTCCTGGTACCCTCTCCACCTGTAACTCTACTATGTAATCAGAACTCAGGACTACGTGATCATTAGCTCTGAGGGGTCTCTCATATTTGATGTCATCAATGTCTGAGCTACTCAGGGTGAACTCAAGGTCCAGTCTTGCTGGTTCATCCTCCCCTCTCTCTCTGGTAGTGTCCCTAATGTGATGATGCATGAGGTTTTCCAGTACCACATCCATCATCTTGGCTTCCCATGTTTCGGGGCCCCCATGAGGCTCCAGGTTTTCCCAATCGATCTCCCTGTGGTTGAAATCACCCATAACCAGTAACCTTGCTCTGCACGTTTGAGCTCTTCATGCCACCTCAGCCAGTGTGTCCACCATCGCTCTGTCGTTCTCATCATATTCCTCCCTTGGCCTCCTGCAGTTCTGTGGTGGGTTATACATCACAGCAATGACTACCTTATGTTCCCCAGATTGAATTGTGCCTGCTATGTAGTCCCTTTCCCCAATCTCGTCCATGCCCTCCATTTCCTCGAAGCTCCATCGGTTTTTTATGAGCAGTGCAACCCCTCCTCCCCCTCTGCTTCTTCTATCTTTCCTCAGGATCTGATATCCCGGTGGGAAGACTGCGTCTGTTTTTGTCTCAGTGAGTTTCGTTTCTGTGACTGCTATGATGTCCGGGGACTTCTCATTGATTCTTTCGTGCCATTCCTCGTATTTATTTGCTATTCCATCTGCGTTTGTGTACCACACCTTCAGCTTCTTGTCTATCACGATGGACCTGGGAGAATATTGAGGATGGGGGTGGGCGCCCTGGGGGGTTATGGGGGTGTGTGGTTTGGGTGGGATTGGGGGTGGGGGGTGAGGGCAGAGTGCCCGTAGGGAGCTGCTGTGGCAGTGGGGTTTGTGATGTGGGGAGTGGGAGGAGAGGGAACAGTGTGTGGGTGTTGGTTGAGATTGTTCAGCTGCATTGGGGTTTTCACAGTGTAGGTGGGGTTTGTGATGGGTGGGAGCAGAGTGCCCAGAAGGGGCTGCTGTCGAGATGGGGTTTGTGGTGGGGGGATGGGGGCAGAGGGAACAGTGTGTGGGTTTTGGATGAGGTTGTTCAGTGGCTTCAGGGTTGTTGTGGTTGGAGTCCTTCTGTTGGTGTCTCTGTAGGGTGTATTTGTCCTTCCACCTGAGTCTGGGTTCTGCTCGTCCTCATCGATGCCTCCCGTTCCCCCTTTCGTTTTTGTACCCTCTCTCTATCTAATCATTTTATCCTGTGTTCTGTCGTGATCGAGGTACACGCTCTGGTACTCTGAATTGTCCGTCAGTCGTGCTTTCTCCTGCAGGACCCTGGTTCGAGCTAATTCTGCCCTGAAGACTACTTTGACAGGTCGTCTCCTTCTGCGTGTGTGTGTGTATGTGTGCGTGTACTCACCTATTTGTGGTTGCAGGGGTCGAGTCATAGCTCCTGGCCCCGCGTGTGCGTGTGTGTGTGTAACATGTAGTAACAGTAACAGAGCAGTTTGCGATGCTTAGCACTACCGTTTAACTGGCACGTTTATTTTCTAGTGCTCATTTTTTTATTGGATTCTAGATTTGTAAAGAGTAGTGGTCAATGTAAGGTGCTGAAATTTAAAAGTATAGAAGGTAGAGATAAAGTAAATGGATTATCTACCTTGAGGACTTTTTTTCATTCCAATCATGTATTCTTGAATTAAATTTGTGAAGAAAAACTCTTTAATATCCTTTCAGCAACATTTTCTCAGCACACAACTATGTCCTCTTGTTATCCTGTTAATAATCCTAAAAAAGAATTTATCTATTTAATTGAATCTTTGTATGATCTTATATATAGATATTATGTCAACCTTTTTTTTCTTCTTATCAACCAACGTAATTGTAATGTCTCAAAGTTTTCCTGGTAACTCATGTTTCTAAGCTCTGAGAGCTTCTTTAGACTGTTTATTTCATCTCTAAGTTGTGTGTTAGACGTCAACACAGATTTTGATTCAGTGACTGTTGTTAATCGCTTTCGTATAATTTCGCCGTCTATATATATAATGTATGTTTTAAAGATGGTGAGTTTGGTTCTTACAATTTAATTTAGGCAATCGTCCATTTTCTGTGTATATTTACTACTAGAGGTTCCCCCTGTCTCTCTCTCTCTCTCTCTCTCTCTCTCTCTCTCTCTCTCTCTCTCTCTCTCTCTCTCTCTCTCTCTCTCTCTCTCTCTCTCTCTCTCTCTCTTTCTCTCTCTCTTTCTCTCTCTCTCTCTCTCTCTCTCTCTCTCTCTCTCTCTCTCTCTCTCTCTCTCTCTCTCTCTCTCTCTCTCTCTCTCTCTCTCTCTCTCTCTCTCTCTCTCTCTCTCTCTCTCTCTCTCTCTCTCTCTCTTTCTCTTTCTCTCTCTCTCTCTCTCTCTCTCTCTCTCTCTCTCTCTCTCTCTCTCTCTCTCTCTCTCTCTCTCTCTCTCTCTCTCTCTCTCTCTCTCTCTCTCTCTCTCTCTCTCTCTCTCTCTCTTTCTCTCTCATATGACATTATTTAAGCGCAGATCGATAAGTCTTTGCATCTATTGTTTTTTCTCGGCAAAAAAAAATACAACGCAACCATATTGAATATTGTTGGTTGGTTATTTCTAGATATAATCGCAAAACCTAATGAGGCACTTATCTTAACGTGGTATCAGTTTGTTTATACCTCCTGCATAGAATTGTGTCGACTAACTGCGTAGCCATTGAAGAACATTTTTTTATATTTTATTTAAAACACAATACAAGTTTAACATAAAACCCCTTAAACAAGGGTTGATATACATTTAATATAAACACATTATGAATCTCAATCCCTCAGGACGTACAATAGCAAAATAACAAACACAATATTAACAGACACAAAAAGGTTACACAAATACACTAGAAAATATAGCTTGTAACAGAAGGTAACATTAAGAAGGATGGGTAATCTTAACCCAATTTACACAAGAACAGCAACAAGGACATAAAATGCAGGTGACCCCTGTAACAGGGTCTATAATATAATGTAAAAACCATCAATTAAATCCATAATCCCTTCAGGTATACACTATTTACATAATATTACTGTGGCATATTACCGAGGCACAATACGATAAGAAGAATATTCACGATAAATATATCGGTTACTCACAACCTGCACAAATAATCAATAAATGAAATGACCTACATCATAATCTCATTATAAAACAAAGTACATACTCTTACCCAACTAACCCCCCATTATTATTTTAATCAAAAAGAAGTGCTAAGCCACAAGGGCTATACAGCGCTGCAGGGTAGGGAAGGAAGCGAGGGTATGAGGAGGCAGAAGAGGGGTGGGATGATTAGTAGGTTTCAGAAAACAGCGGGGAAGGGGATAGTGCGGGGGTTGAGGGTAGCAAGAGATTGAGGTAGAAAGGGCTGAAGGTATCATCATCAGAGTTTGTGGAGTAAGTCAGTCGTTGTCAAAAAGTCAATGAGAGAGTCTGGATGAAAGGTGAGTCCATCAGCGAGAAGGGAAGATAAAGAGAGAGCATGGGAGCGAAGTCGACGTTGGAGGTAAATTCTGCGTGCTCGTTGATAAATTGGGTAGTCTAACAGAATGTGGCTGACCGATACTGGAACTTGACATTCTCGCAGAGAGGAGCAGGGAGCCTCTCCATGAGATATCCATGAGTAAGACGAGTATGGGGATCAACTGCAGCAACACACCTAAAGCCAATAATAACCCAACAAAAAGCTGCAGTAAGAATAATCACTAAATCCCATCCCTGGCAGCACACCCCCCCACTCTTCAAAGATCTAAACTTACTCCCAGTTCAGTACATCCACACTTACTACTGTGCAATCTATATCTACAGGGCCTTAAACTCTAATATCAACCTTGACCTAAAACGCTTCCTTGATAGTTGTGACAGAACCCACAGGCATAACACCAGATACAAACATCTCTACGAACACTGGTGACAAGAAGATGGCCAGTAACTTATACTCGGTTTAATAGAACAAAGTTTGTTATTGAGCAGAGCAGACCAACGACGTTGCCAACGGGTGTGAAGGTGGGTAGCTATTACAGCAAAATAGTCCAGAAATGGAACACCTCTATATGAAATTGGTAGATCATGTACTGCTGACCGTGCAGCAGTGTCTGCCTATTCATTGCCCTGTACTTCAACATGACCAGGAACCCAACAAAAAACAATATCTTTATGCTTGGTAGAGATACGGCGTAGCCAAAGTTGGATACGGAGAACTAGGGGGTGAGGTGTATCAAATTTCTGTATAGCCTGTAGAGCACTAAGGGAGTCTGAGACAACCACAAATGATGACATAGGCATAGATGCGATAGGAATAAGTGCTGCAAGAATGGCATACAATTCAGCTGTAAAAATGCTAGCCGAAGATAGTAAATGCCCTCGCATGACGCTGTCTGGAAACACTGCTGTGAATCCGACGCCATCAGAAGATTTAGAGCCATCTGTGTACATGGCGATGGCATGAGAATGGAAGTGGTCAAGAAAAAGAGAGCGGGAAGCCACCGTAGGCAGTTGGGCTTTTGAGCAAGGGAGTGAGAAAGAACAGACCCTAACAGCTGGAACTTCCCAGGGGGTAGGGAAAAGTGAGATGCTACATGAACATATAAAGGCGGTAACTGAAGGGAAGACAAGAGCGAATGTAGGCAAAGAGAGAAGGGATGGAGAAAACAGGGGTGACAAACAAATAAAGAATGTCTATTAATATCAGTGACCATTCTATAAATGGAAGGATTGCGGAGATTGTGAGAGCGCACATAGTATTCGCGCGAAGGCAATGGGCATCATGGCAATCAGACAAGGATGGAACATTTGCTTCTGCATAGAGGCTCTCAACAGGGGAAGAGCGAAAAGCACCAAGGCATAAACGTAATCCTTGGTGATGGATGGGGTTAAGGCTAGAGAGAGTAGCAGGAGAGGCCGCTGAATCGATCTGGTCACCATAATTGAGTTTCGATAAAATGAGGGCTGAATGTAGGCGAAGGAGAGTTCGACGATCAGCTCCCCAAGAAAGATGAGCAAGGGTTTTAAGAAGGTTCAGCCGGCTGTGACAAGTTGCCTTTAGAGAGGTAATGTGGGGTTTCCAGGATAACCTACGGTCAAAGAGAAGGCCTAGAAACCCGACTGTATCACATTCAGGGATACGGGAGCCATAGAGGTACAAAGGATGATTGGAGATGACAGAGCGTCTAGTGAAAGTAATTTGGTGAGTTTTGGTACTGGAAAATTTAAACCCATGCATGGTGGCCCAACTGGAAACACGGTTGACCGCATGCTGGAGAGAAATGTAATGAGGTGACAGTCAGCGCCTGCACAAGCAATAGCGAAGTCATCTACATAGAGTGATGACCAAATATTGGATGGAAGAACAGAGGCCAAATCATTTATAACAAGGAGAAAAAGTGTTGTGCTCAGAACACATCCCTGAGGGACACCTTCAGCTTGGACAAAGTCCGGGGAGAGCACATTATTGACTCAAACACGGAAATGTCTGTCAGTTAAAAAGTTCTGAAGGAAAGATGGTAGATTGCCTTGGAGGCCTAAGGAGTGGGCTTGGGCCAAAATATTATACCTCCAAGTTGTGTCATAAGCCTTCTCAAGGTCAAGAAATATGGCAATAACTGAGTGGTTATTTGCAAAAGGATTGCGAACATACGTATCCAAATGTAGTAAGGGGTCTATGGTAGAACGGCCCTTACGAAAGCCATATTGAGGAGTGGAGAGACTGTTGTGTGTCTCTAAATACCACATTAAACGTCTATTTACCAGATATTCCATCACTTTGCAAACTGCACTGGTAAGAGCGATGGGACGATAGTGGGAGGCTTCATGTCCCGTAGTACCCGGTTTGCGGAAAGGGAGAACAATGGCAGATTTCCACAGCTGTTGAAGAACTCCTTGTGACCAAATAAGATTGAAAAGGCGTAAGAGGACTGCAAGGGCTGACTGATGTAAATGTTAAAACATACGAATATGAATGTTGTCGGGCCCAGCTGTTGATGATTGGCAAGCTGAGAGTGTTGCCTCCAGTTCCTGAAGTGTAAAAGGCACATTATACTGTTCTTCTCTGAGAGAAGAAAAGTCCAAGGGTGCTAACTCTCTGGCAGACTTTGAGGAAAGAAACGAGGGGCAGAGATGGAGCCCCAGAGAAATACGGACCAGATGATTGCCAATTTCAATGGCAACATCTAGAGGGTTTGCTATATCAACACCGGCAAGCCGCAGAACAGGAGCCAGGTCAGGAGAATATTTACCACTCAGTTTCCGTACTTTTCTCCAGACTGCACTCATAGAGGAAGCAGAAGTGATGCAAGTGCTTTTAGCATCACGGATGACACGGCGAGCGATCGCACGCTTCTGTTTAAAATCAAGAAGTCTCTCAGTGGTTCTATTATACCAGTACCTGCCCCACGCAGCGCGTTTCAAACATACTGCACGAGCATAAGCAGGAGACCACCAAGGCACGCATTTCTGAGAATGCCTGCCCAAGGTTTGGGGTAAAGAATGAGAAGCTGCGGTTAAAACTGAGGACGAGAAGAGGTGTAAAAGCTCATCAATGGAGGACGAAGAAGGAACCTCACTAAAAACAGTTAGTTGTGAGTAAAGGTCCCAATTTGCCTGATCAAATTGCCAGCGTGGGTTATGAAGAGGTAGTGAATATGAAGGGGAAGCAAGAACGATTGGAAAATGATTGCCGTCACGTAAATCCGGGAGAACAGATCAGGTGAAGTCTAGTGCAGAGGAGGAAGAGCAGACTGAGAGATCAATGCAAGAGAGACAATGAGTACGAGGATCAAAATGTGTGTGAGTACCTGTATTTAAAACGTGGAGGGGGTGGGAAGCAAGAAAAGCCTCTAACTGAATACCACGGGAATCACAGTGAGACCCCCCCAGAGAAAATGATGGGCATTAAAATCGCCAATTAACAGAAGTGGTGGAGGTAATGATGAAATAAGAAAGGCAATACCCGGAATAGATAATGCTCGAGAAGGAGAGAGATACAAAGAACAGAGTGTATACCACCTATGCAGGTGGATACGGGCTGCTGTGTAATGCAGTGAAGTACGAACAAATAGCTGATGGTACAGAATATTAGTGCATAGAAGAAGGGCACTTTCGTTAAAGGTCCCATCAGGAAAAGGATCTGAAGAATACAAATTATAGCCTGAGATGGGATAGATAACGGCAGAGTGTAATTTTGGTTCTTGTAAGCAAACACCAACAGGGGAAAATTGGGAGAGCAACGTCTGAAGCTCACCCCAATTACCCCTAAGGCCGCGTATATTCCACTGTAAATAGGCCATGATTGGCAACAATAAAGATATTAGAAATCTGCAGGTAAGGGCACTTATGGACTAGAGGGGTTAGAAAAGTCCACATGCGGTGGCAGCGGAAAACATTCAAGCAGCGAAGGAATGATGCACTGTGAAGAAAAGAGTTGTGCAGATGGAGAAGAGGAAAGAGAAGGAACAGAGGGTGGATCAGTGTCCATTGATGGTTTGGTCTCTGCAATATATTCAGAGATTGCTTCAAGTGTTTTGGAGTTCAGAGACATAGTATGGGAGACAATATTGGAGATGGAAGGAGGAGTTTGAGTAAAGATTGGAACTGTAATGGACTGTACCAAGGTAGGGCAGAGGCGAAAGGGTGGAGGGAACTGGAGAAGTGTGGGAGGGGACAGAAGAGGCAGAAACCTGGGAGGTGGCAGAAGAGGAAGAAACTTGGGAGGGGACAGGGGAGGAAGGCACAGTACGAGGAGGAGGATGAACCTCCACACTTGTAACAGAGCCAGTGAAAGGGGAAGACCCAGGTACAGAGACCGGGAAGGTAAAATGTGGAGGTGGATGAAGGGAAGGAGGGGTTAAAGGAGATTTTTTGGACTTCTGAGAAGTAGAGGGACGATTGGAAGGTGTCGTACGAGGTCTTGTCGATACCAGGGTTTGTGAGGGAGAACACGAAGTGAGAACAGACTGAGGTGTTGAAGTAGGGATGTCTGAGCCCAGGAGAGCAAAAGAATTTGATACAGGAGTGACTATGGGACTGGCAACTGCAGAGGAGGATGCAAAAGATGGGACCCCAGAAGTGGGGGGGCATTTTGAAACACGAGAATAAGAAACACGGGGTAGTCTCCCTTGGAGGCAGAGATGAGAAACTGCCATAGCATAAGGGAGACCTTCTGCCTCTTTGAGGCAAGGAATTTCTCGCTCATTTAAATAGACCTGGCAATGGCGAGAGTACGAAGGGTGAGCCTCATGACAATTAAGGCAAGAGGGAGGTTGACTGCATGACATATTAGAATGGTCATTGGCAGTACAGACTGGCCATTCGGCTATAGATCTGCAATATTTCGCTGGGTGGCCAAATCGCCAGCAATTTCTACACTGTTGCCATGTAGGGATCACCTTTCGATGACCTGCTACATAAACAGAGGATGGGAGTTCACAGCTGTCAAAAGTTAAATGAGCCACATTGCAAGGGTATCGTCTCCATCCGCGGGCAGGAAGAACATAAGTGTCTACCTTGAGAATTGGGAGATCTTGGAGTTCCAGCTGTTTGAGAATGTCATTGCCACATGTCTGGAAATTCTGTTGGACTATGGTATGGGGCAGAATGACAGTACCACTACAAGAATTGAGGGAATGATGTTTTTTGATAGTGATAGGAATAGTATTGATATGTGAAAGAAGAGAAAGATCATGAGCTTGGGTAGCATTCTGGACTGTGATGATGCGTGTACCACTCTTAAGAGCATGAAAGGAAATATGTCTACCAACATGGCGTAGGAGCGCTTTGCCAATACTATGATCAGAAAGATAGGCAGTAGAAGAAATCAGTCTTAAAGTAAAGAATTTAGTCCATTGTGTGGTCCGAAACTGAGTGTGGAGAGGGAGTGCATGACGTGTCGGTTTTTTCCGAGTAGAATGGGAAGGTAACGAAGTAACATCATCAGGAGATTGTCGTTGGCATTTAGAAGTGGGACCAGAGTTGGTCCAATGTGGGACGGGCTGGCGATTCGAAAATTGCCGCATCATAGAGGGAGAGGCTGGAAGCATAGTCAAAGGAGTCAGTCAAAACCCCGGCTCCTGAACTGGGTGACAAAACAGCACCAGCAAGAGGTACAGGGGCCTTAGGAGTGTCCGAAGAGTGGTCAAAAGATGAGGTGAGGCCAGAACAGGGTGCGGTAACAAGAGGGGGCCTGGGGGTAGTGGGGTCATGGATTGGGAACTCCATGGTTAGGTTACTTCTTTCTTTTTGTTTTTAAGAAAAAAAGAAAGAAGAAAAGAAAATAAAAATAAAAAAAATAAAAAAAGGGGGGGACCAGGGAGGGATAGTTCCTAGGAGGAATGAAAGGGCCAGAAATCTCCCTCCATGCCCAAGAGAACCTCAGCACCGCAAGTAGCACAGGTGCAGCATGGAACCCATGACATACCCTACCCTTCATGCCAGTAAACCAGCAATCTGGGATAGCAACCTCACATCTGCCGAGCTACCTCGGTGGACAAAAGAGAGGGCGACCGGTTATCCACCACAAAGCATACTTCCTTCGGCCACCACCCCCAGAATCCGAAAGGTGGCTTCCAGAGATACACCCGTCGCCCGAAAGACACCCAAAGCCACCCTCCGGGATATCAGAGAGGGATCGGGACATCCTCTGGCGATCCAGATTCCATGGCAAACTACGCCTCTGCCAAGAATCTCAACGGAATGGGATGGACCTCGGTACCCTTTCCCCTACCTAGGAACTAGTGCGCCTGTGGGAAAAATCCCAAAGGCCAAAAAAAGGAAGGATAAAAGGGAGGGGTGGGGAGGAGGAGGAGGAAAGGAAAAAGGGGAGGATGGGATAGGGAAGGGGGGATTGGGAGGTAATTAGGTTCGGTCTGAGGAAGGAGACCAACAGGTCTAATTCCTCAGACCAAGAGCCTCTTCACCACACCAAGGAGCCCCCCACCCCTTGAAGAGGAACTAACCCCCCAGTACATAACTTCCCTACAATCACACATACTCGCCTCACCACAAGTCTTACGAGTCAGTCACAAAACTAGAAAAGCCATAAGCATTCCGCACTCATCTACAGGCTGTACACATTATATAATATAGCAAGAAAATGCCAGTACAATTAAACAAAACCCCGTTTGCCAGGGCAATGCGTGAAGATGAAACAAGTACATCAACAAAGAAAGCAGTATACTCTGACATAAGACAGGCATAACATATAAATAACAAGAAACGTAACAAATCAATCGCGATAAGTATATCGTACATGGAACATGTCACAAGACTGTGTACACACAGTAAACATAACCCAAATGCTCCTGCAAGGTCTTACACCTACAATCACAAAAACCATTCACACTCGTTAAATTTTTTATTTAGAAAATACAG
Source organism: Cherax quadricarinatus (assembly GCF_038502225.1). Lineage (NCBI taxonomy): Eukaryota > Metazoa > Arthropoda > Malacostraca > Decapoda > Parastacidae > Cherax > Cherax quadricarinatus. Next base: position 27,953,938 of record NC_091296.1, read on the forward strand.
CTATACAATCCAAACCTGGCACTCTTATTCATATCATGTATGACACTTTATATACAAAAAACAATGTCATATAAGCTAAAGCATTGCAACTCAATGGCACAATGGTTATATAAAATTACTAACAAAAACCTACGTGACTTGAAATAGAATCATGTTTTTTTTTTGTATATATTTAAAATGAAATCAAAATATGCAAAAAGCCTTTAATAATTAACAATAGACTTTTACAGATCTAGAATATATGATCACATACAAAGAAGCACTAAGACACCTAATACCCCGACCAACCCCCTATCTAGTTTCTTAAACTAATTATAAACCCACAAAAATATACCTTGCTTGTATACAGTAGTTTGTGTATGTGTGTGTTTATGTGTGTGTGTGTGTGTGTGTGTGTGTGTGTGTATGAATTTGTATATGTGGGTGGGTGTGTGTGTGTGTGTGTGTGTGTGTGACTCAACAATTAATATTTGCACCAATAACTCATTACAGTTGTGACCGGGTGTGGAAGTGTGAATTGCTCATTACACTATAATTTGTTCATGATTGTAGCCATGTATAAACGTAAGTAACCATTCTTACAGTATTCATTACCTTTGTAACTTGTGAGTTCATTATCTTGTACCTAGTTCAGCCATCAAAACTTTGGGGCCCAGTCCCTGGACCCATTACGTACCTCTGTAATCTGTAAATACCTTTGTAACTTATCATGATTGTGACTAGACCTACCTGGAGTTCATTACCTTTGTAATTCGTGAGTTCATTACCTTTGTAAATTGTGAATTCATTACCTCTGTAACTTGCTCATCTATCAAAACTTTGGAGTCCAGTCCCTGGACCAATTATGTACCTCTGTAATCTTTTGACTACCGCCCACAGGATGGGTATGGGGTGCATAATAAACATATTAAACAACAAACATTTGTATACAGTGATATTAGTAAAGGTGCTTAATTGAACATCAACTGACTATATGCACCATAAGTGATAAAAAAAATACATGTTATATCACCGGGTGACAGAGCAACATATTACCCCGCAAAAGCTGCTGTCCAGGGAACTTGAATGTCAAAAGATTACAGTATAGGACATTATACATCTCAACCCCCCCCCTCACAGCGGTGACCGCTACAACATATACAAAACAATCTTTGGCAAATTAAACTTTTTGCCCTTCATCAAAAGTTTTCAACCATCATCAAAAGGTATGCTTATAAAACTCCCCTAAAAGGCCAGTATAACGTTGTACTTTTAGCGGTGATAACAGCATGACATCCGCTTACAATATGACTAAACAAAACCTAACGGGAATCCCGGGAAAGACCCAACATACTTCACCAAACCCCGGCCATAGTCGGAGGCTGGAACATATTCCGAAATATTGCATTTTATCTGTATTATCGAGATGCATGACCATTTTAGGATAAATCCAAGATCTCAGTTCCACACAACGCCACATCCATACACACACAGATGCACGGAACCATCCATAATACACACCACTCACGGAATCCTGCCCTCTACCCTGAAGTCCCAAACATACCATTTGGTACTACCACTGGGGGAGTAAAGCCCCTCGTTGCCTTACCCCACCCCCAGTTGCAGCAACCTTTGAACAGCAAGACTCCGATAGTTTGCAGGAAAACTATTATCCCAACTTCTACCATATATGAGTTTATTTCTACAATACGTTCTGTAGATACCTGCCGCAATTGCCCTGATCCTAATTGATCCCCCGGTTTCCCACATACCCTACGAGATATAGAGGAAATCAGCCACCACGTACATTATTGCTCTTTGTACCTCACTTAACACTCCACTAACGTCCAATGTTAAGGCCCGTAAGGTTGAGATAGTTCCCCCACTAAGAAAATCGAAACCTCCCCCAACCACGAACGAACTTTGTCCAAGGTATCACAAAAGTAGACAGCATGAAAAGCAGTTTCTTCTAGACCGCAGCGTAAGCAATTCGCCTCCCTTACCAAATCCATCCTATTTAAGACCGATTTTGATGCTAAAATCCCCATGACAAATCTGTACACCAATTCACGAACCCTCGGTGCCAACTTAAGTTTACAAAACCCGTCCCATATTTTCCCCCAATTATACAGCAGAAAAACAGACAACCCCTGCACAATTTCCCTACGACAACATATGCTGACCATTTGCCCCACCCGGATCCGTTGCGCATTTCTCAACCGTAACAACAAATGCAACATGTCCTCACATTCGATTAATCCCCTGCCATTCCACCATTTATGCATTTCGATCATTACCTGACCCACCCAGATACCCCTCTCACCGCCCACCCTGAGGAACTGCTGCTTTACACAGAGGGCCTTCACCTGTGGCCCCAAAGCCAAGGGCCTAAACCCCCACGATGAACATGGGTCATGACAACCTCCCGACTTAACCAAGCTCTCCCGAAACCCCAAACATAACGTAAGACCATTCTCTGCAGTTCCTGAATATCCACGTCTCTTAAAGGGTACACCTCAGCCACACCCCATACCTTACTCTAAACAAGTGTACTAACCATTACCGTCCTCTGTTGCAATGAGACATCCCCATCTCTTAACCCCCGAAGTCGATCTAAAGCCTTATGAACCACCAATTCAGAATTTACCCTTTGACCCTCTCTCTCATCTGCCATGTACACGATACCACATATTTTAAGTTGCACCACGACTGACCACCCATACCTTTCGCCCAATCCCCCCCCTCCCACGTACCCACCTCCAATAATTTTGATTTTGCCCTATTGATGCACATGCCAGTCTCTGCCCCAAAAAACTCAACAATCCATCCCACGATCTGCAAGTCCTCCTCCCCTTTTAACAAAATCGTGGTATCATCTATGTACCCGACCACACGTGCTGCATGGTCACTGCTCAGCACTCCACGCCCCAAACCACCATCCACCACTTCATAAAAGAGGTTTTGCATACAAGCAAAAAGCAGCTGAGAGAAGGGGCACCCTTGCCTCAAACCCCTTTCCATACGTACCAGCTGCCCCAATTTACCGTTTACCTGTACTCGTACCATAGCCGAGGCATACTAGGTATCAATCCATCTTACAATCCCCTCTCCAAAACCCTGCTTCAATAAAATAAGCCTCAATAAATCTCTATCAACACAGTCGTAAGCATTTTGCCAGTCAAGCCCGAGGACACCCCCCCCCTTGACATTCCCCCCAAAACTCCCTAATACGTACATGTCCTTCCCTCACGCTCCTACCTGGTATGTCTAGGTGTCCCTCGTGAATAACTGACCATATAACCTTCCTCATCTTGTTTCCTAAAGCTTTAGCAAAGATTTTGTAGTCGGAGGACATAAGAGATATTGCTCTATATGCACTCAGACCCCTCCCCCCCCCTCCCTTTCTGGGCACCAACACAAGTACCCCCATACTTTGTGACATACCTAACCTCCCCTCCATGAGCATGCAATTCAATACATCAACCAAACAATGCAAAATACTTCCCCAATGTGCCCTATAAAAATCATTCTAAATGCCATCTATACCTGGTGCCTTTCCTTTACTCATACTAAAAATCGCCTCCTCTACCTCCTCCACTCGAATTCTACCTTCTAGTGCCATCCTATCCCTGTCACTTATTACTTTTCTGAAATTCCTTCCCACCAGGCCACCCGCATGAACCCCCCCCCCTACTCCCTGCTGTAGCTTTTCCCCAAATCAAAGATCGCATAAAATCTCATGCTGTCTGTGGTGAGGAGTACCTGACCCAGCAGGTAACCACCCAGACCCGTGCATACTTCCAATTGCAAGAAGGACGTCGCCTGTTGTCTGACCCTGAATTTGCGCAAGACACAACCCGAAGGTTTGTCACCCCATAGCACCTCTTCCATACCTACTCTGACTCTAACCGCATTGAACCGTTCATTGTGAATTTCTGCAAGTCGACTACGGAGATGTTCAATGTCGTCATACCTACTACTCCCGCCCCCCACATAGTAATCATTTAGCTCCCCCACCAGATAGTTTTGGAGCCCATACCTCCACCTCGCCTCCTCCTTCCCCCACTTCCTATAATGATTCACTATTCCAGGTTTGGCACGCATTTCCCACCATTCCAACAAACATTCACCTGCCCGTCGCATTTCCCAGAGATTCTTCCACCAATCCTGAAAAGCGGACCCATCCCTCTCCCCCTCCAATAGCCACACGTTCAGTTTCCAATACCTTGGATAAACCCGGGTCATTCCATCCCAGTTCAAGTCTGCTAGCACTGCACGGTGGTCTGAAAACCCCACATCAAAGGTCTGTACGTGCCCAACTCGAATTCCTTGTGTTACATAAAGTCTATCCAGATGGGCCGCGTATCCCCTGCAGACGAACGTGTGCTCCACCCACCACCCACCCCGCCCCACGACATCGTAAACTCCTGCATCCCCCAGCAGATTCCTTAAGACAGGTAAAACGCACCCCGCCCCCCTCGGCTCAACATAGCCATGGCATATAACGCAATTCCAATCCCCACCCATGACCATAATTACAGGCAAACCCCGAGTGTAAAACGTTAAAACCTCCCTCGTGAAATCTATTTTAACTTTAGAGTTGCTTTCCGCAGGCATGTAAACTCCAATAAAACAAACCCTCACCTCACCCCAGTACCTATCTACCCTCACCACCCTCCCACCTCCCCCCTCCTCCCATCTCAAAACACGCCAAGGGCTGGACTCCTTCACCGCTATAGCTACCCCACCCTTAAATTTTAAAGAACTGCTAACATACATTCGGTAGCCTTTTAGCCGTAACTCTCGCCCAAACTTATAATTGTGTTCTTGTATGAAACATACATCAATAGCGTACCTGCGCAAAAACCACTCCATCCATACACACCTAACCTCCGCCCGCAGGCCATGTACGTTGATGGTAACACACTTGAATTCACAAAAGGAGATTTTCCTCTATGTTTGTGGGTCTTTCCCGTTCCCACACGTACATTACACTGACCTTCTTTGACCTTTGACTTCCCAAGGCCCCCTCACCCCCCCGTGCCCTACCCATATGCTGGGCGCTTGCCACAACCCCTTTCGCCTCAGCCACTTTCGACCATAATTTCTTCCCTGGACGCTGTCCCAGTGTCAGGACCTCGTCCATATCCGACACTCCCATCGTCCGTTTGCGGGAACCACCTTCCACACACATCTCCTCACCAGACAAAGCTTCCTGGTGGACTTCCACCACCACCCCATGCAACCGTGTCATTGTAGTATCGTCCAGGTCCCCCTCATTCGGCGAATCCTCCTTCACCACCTCTTGACACTCCGGTGGAGCATCAGGGCCATGCTCTGCCCCATCCAGGAGATCGTGAAGCACGTTCTCCAGCAAAATTTCCTGTGACAACTCCACAGGCTCCACAGGGCCCCACAAATGGCGTGGGCACATTTGTAGTGTCCACCGACAGGGTGGCATATGCCATAGACCGCGTTTCCTCTTGTTGTACCTCCTCACTCCAAAGCTTAGTTCCCGTCGAGGGACCAGTCCCCAGATTGAAGGCCTCGGTTCTTAGGACCACAGAAGAAGGTTCCCAGATGCGGACAACCAGGCGTCTGGAGCACTGAGCGGCCATATGGTCATACGAGTTGCATAACCTGCATGTCTTCCGTTGGCCTGCATAGTGAACAAAAACTTGGGTCCTGTAGTTTTCCAGATGAACGTAAGATGGAATTGGCTGTTTTAATGTCATCTTGAGGGTGAAGGAGCCCTCTGGGTGCCTCTCGTATAGGCCCTCCCTCCACACTCCCTTGGTCGCTGCATGTACCATGCCGTATCTACTAAAAGTTTTCCGTAGATCATACTCCTCCGCCTCGAAGGGCACGTTCCTTACTTTGACCCAGGTGATGTATGTGGAGACGTCATGCAGACATACTTCCACAGCTGAATTCACCGCCATTCTTCTCTCTTGAAAAGCTTCCACAATCCTGGAGTAAAAACCGGCATTTGCGAATTTTACAAAAATCCTCGACATCCCATTGAGAGCTACACCATATAATTCCTCGTTGGGGATGCTGTATACGTCGCGAATAATGGTAGGCAACAAGACATGTATCGTTGCACCACTGAGAGAGCCACGAATGAATTCAACACAGACCATGTTTACTCTTCTACCCTGACGATCCTTCATCTTGCGTACTGTAGTACACGGTTCGCCACCAGGTGTAAGCAGGAGAAGGCTCAGAAAGCGTCCTCTCAGCCCCCAGGTTGAGAGATGAAGAACTGTTGTCATCACGTCATCTGTGTGGAAGGTGTTTATCCCAGGAACTTCCTCAGAGGCTCTAATAGATGGAAATCACCGGGGGTGAAATCGGAGCTGTGATGTAATTGTACTTTTCAGGGAAAAATAATGATCACAAAGATTTTTTGAACTCCCCTTCTTAATCGTTTCTCCCACTTTCAAAACATGACGCTTTTGTACAATAAATTTGTAATGTTATTTTCTTAGTTTATTTTAGTATTCGTAATATGATTTACAAGCGTTTTTATGACATATTTTGCTTAGGGTTTTTTTTCATCATTTGCAAACATTTGTATTTTTTGATCATTCTAGAAAGTCATTTATTTTAATTAGTAAATTTCCATACATTGCCTCTTTATCGGGGTAAATGCCAATCCTAGAGGGAATGTTTTATAACCTTTGTGACAATAGTAAGTTAAGCAGTCTGACATACAGGATTTTTCTGATCGGAATCAGAAATTTCGTACTCTTTTCGTCGGGTTTTCCATGTAAATGAATCATTTTTTCTAATGGATTCTCCGGATCATTTGCAACACTTGCATTAATGTTGGTAGAATTATCCACAATATGTTAGGCAAAAGGACACAAGTGCAATATGACATTTTATTGTGGCAACGTTTCGCTCTCCAGGAGCTTTATCAAGCCGTTACAAACAATAATGAACACAGAGGGTATGTATAGGCTTAGAGTGAGGTGTAATACTAGTGGTAGTAGTAGTAATATAAGTTGTAGTAGTAGTAGAACATTATGGTAAAACAGTCAACTTGCACATGAGTAAAGGTTATAAAAGCTATTGCTTGGGTAGCATAAAAAAAGGTTGGACAAATATTTCTGTTAGTAGTTGAGAAGGCCTGTTTCAGTGTTCCTCCTCTGTTATGTTTCTGTGTAGTACTAGCAGCAGAGACTATGTAATGGCAGGGTTTATTGTTTTGAGGAGGATTTTTGCTAATACTTCAGAGATGATGAAGCTGCCTTTATTTTGCTTGTGTTAGAAACAGTGATTAATGGTGATTCAAGACATTTATGTCTGCGGAAATTAGGTTCTCTGATCACTAGTCAGGCATCATTGAATTTCACAAGGTGATTGGTGGAATTCCGGTGTTGTACGCAGGCATTGTTCAAGTTATCGTTCCTACATGCGTTAATGTGTTCATTGAGACGTGTTTCGAGGTTCCTTGCTGTTCCACCTATATATATTCTGCCACAGCCTCCACAAAGTATAGTGTAAACTCCTGCATTCACTGGTTCGTGGTGGTTCGATTTTGTCCTGGTTAGATCCTTTATGGAAGTGCTGAATGTGATGGCGACCCTAGTGTTAGTTTGTGCGAGTACTTTAGAAACGTTAAATGCAACCTGGCTGTTGGGAAGGATTATGACTTTGTTAGGAGTGGTGTTGGTGGGTGGAGAATTTATGATCTGAAGAGCTCTTTTCTTGCAGTTTTGATGAAAAATGAAGATGTAGATCAGTGAAGGTTTGGTGTATGCAAGTACATTCCTCGTCAAGAAACTCAGGACTACAAATTCAATATGCTCTTGGGAAAAATCCGACAATGATGCCTCTTTTGGTCTTTGTATCTTGACTGGAATAGAAGTGGGCGAGATCATTTTTGTTTGTAAATTTTCAGTAAACTTGAAATCTTAGATTGTTATCTACTTTGTGAATGAGGGCGTCTAGAAAAGGTAGCTAGTCACTGGACTCTTCTTTTAGAGTAAACTGGATAGTCGGTTCAACTGTGTTAAGCTTTGCCTGAAGATTCCGCACATCAAAACTTTTGGGAGTTATTACGAGGACGTCGTCCACATAACGTAACCAAGTGACGCTGGTGGGGAGGATGTTGAAGTATTCAGCTTCTAGGTGCTCCATATACAAGTTGGTTAAGACGTTGCTGATTGGGGACCCTATTCCCATACCATAGGTTTCTTTGTAGCGCCTGAATTCCGGAATTCAGGAATTCCCCAATCACCTCGTGAAATTCAATAACGCCCGACTAGTGATCAGAGAACCTAATTTCCACAGACGTAAATGCCTTGAATCATCATTAGTCGTTGTTTCTAACACAAACAAGTAAAGTAAAGGCAGCTTCATCATCCCTGAAGTATTAGCAAAAATCCTCCTCAGAGCAATAAACCCTGCCTCACATAGTCTCTGCTGCTAATATTACACAGGAACGTAACAGAGTTGTACAAGAATGGTATACAATACCGACATGATGAAAACTGAGACACATGTGCAACATCTTGCCTCTGCTCCAGAATCTTCACGACTACGGTGCTCTTCACACCAACTCCAAAGCTGTCGAGTGACTGATTACCTCATCTTCTGTATATAGTTCTACTGTCTTCAAATTATGTCCTAGAATTTGTATTGATAAAGCCACTGGATGGCGAAACGTCTAGAATAAAGATACCCAGATGTTGCACAAGTGTCAGTTGTCAACATTATACCTGCCTAGTTCGGTTCTCTTTGTTTCTTTCTATGAACAGAAGCACTTTCCTTCTTTGATTAGTTTAATGGAGTCTAACTTGACTGATACTTGGAATTTTCAATGCGCTATATTAAGGTGACTTTGATAAATATAACACAGGTCTTCATAAGAAGTAACTTGCGACTATCCGCATATAACTGACTAGTTACGTTGTCCCTCTCGATTTTTTGGATTTTTTGCTACATGTTTAGTTTGTCTCTCATTTTCTCTTATTATTCTTTCCTTTTAAAGAATATTTTCATCTTTTCTCCTCAAATTTTTACTTTCACTTGTGGCTTATTTGTATTTCTAGTTATTTTCTAGGTTCAAACATTATGTATTCGTTCTAGATTATATTTTTTTACTATAATCTTTCCTCACCTGCTGTTGAATTATATTTTATAGGGTCACCAGTTTCTCGTTTTTGAAATGAACAGTTTGAGTACATTTTTGTACCTATAGTACATTGTGGATATCTGCTTTTATCACACTTATCTTGCCAACAAAGATTCACTAATTAATAATCTTGAGGTTAATGATGAGCTTGGGGAAAGTGATCACAAATCACTTAGTTTCAATATATCATGGAATTACCCAGATAACTGCAATCAAATATCTGTCCCAGATTTTCGCTTGGCCGACTTCATGGGACTGAAAAATTACCTGGGTGGGCTAAATTGGGATGTCCTGACTATGGGTCAGGTAGGTGATCTTGGTTGCCAATATGACGTTTTTCAGAGCATAGTTCTAGCTGCCTAGACAACTTTTGTTCCGAGTAGGGAAATTAGATCTAACAAAAATGATCCCAAATGGATGAACAATAGATTAAAACATCTCATTGGTCAAAAAGAGAGGCATATATAGGCGTATCAAAAGAGGGGATGGGCAGTTAAGAAATCAATATATTCAATTAAATAGAGAAATAAAGAAAGGAATAAGAAAAGCAAAAAGGGATTATGAGGCTAAGGTCGCAAGGGATTCAAAGACTAACCCGAAAGGGTTCTTTAAGGTATACAGAAGTAAGATTAGGGACAAGATTGGCCCACTTAAGAGTAACTCTGATCAGATCACTAACAGTGATAAGTGAAATTCTCAATACCTACTTCCTCTCAGTTTTCACCCAGGAAAATACTAGCGATATTCCTGAAATAATAGATTATGTAGAACAGGATAATGAACTATGTACGATTGCAGTAACTAGTGAGATGGTCCTCAGACAAATAGGGAAACTAAAACCTAACAAATCCCCAGGCCCTGATGAACTGTTTGCAAGGGTGTTAAAGAAATGTAAATAGGAACTTAGCATAGCTTTGGCTACTCTTTTTAACATATCACTACAAACTGGCATAGTGCCTGATAAGTGGAAAATGGCAATTGTTATACCTGTTTACAAGGCAGGTGACAGGTCCTTGGCTTCGAACTATAGACCAATAAGCCTTACCTCCATAGTGGGAAAATTTATGGAATCAATAATTGCCGAAGCAATTCGTAGCCATCTCGATAGGCACAGATTGATTAATGAATCTCAACACGGTTTTACAAAGGGGCGTTCCTGTCTTAGGAAATTACCAACTTTTTTCACTAAGGTGTTTGAGCAGGTAGATCATGGTAATGAATATGATATTGTGTATATGGACTTCAGTAAGGCTTTCGATAGAGTTCCACACCAGAGGCTATTGAGGAAACTTAAGGCACACGGAATAGGAGGAGAAATTTTTTCCTGGGTAGAGGCATGGCTGACAAATAGACAGCAGAGAGTTTGCATAAATGGGGAGAAATCAGAATTGGGGCACGTCACAAGCGGTTTTCCTCAGGGGTCAGTGTTGGGCCCATTGTTGTTCACAATTTACATAAACGACATAAATGAGGGAATAAATAGCGACATAAGCAAATTTGCTGATGACGCCAAAATAGGCCGTCCAATTCATTCTAATGAGAACACTAGAGCACTCCAGGATTATTTGAATAGACTGATGCAATGGTCGGAGAAGTGGCAGATGCAGTTTAATATTGGCAAATGCAAAGTTCTAAATGTTGGACAGTTAAATAACTATGCCACATATAAACTAAATAATGTAGATCTTAATACTAATGATTGCGAAAAGGATTTAGGAGTTCTGTTTAGCAGTAATCTAAAACCAAGACAACAGTGCATTAGTGTTTGCAATAAAGCTAACAGAATTCTTGACTTCATATCTAGAAGTATAAATAATAGAAGTCCTCAGGTTGTTCTTCAACTCTATATATCCTTGGTTAGGCCTCATTTAGACTATGCTGCTCAGTTCTGGTCACCGTATAACAGAATGGATATAAATGCTCTGGAAAACGTACAGAGGAGGATGACAAAGACGATCCCATGTATCAGAAATCTTCCCTATGAGGATAGACTGAGGGCCCTGATCGAGGTGTATAAATGGAAAACAGGAATAAATAAAGGGGATGTAAATAACGTGCTGAAAATTTACAGCCAAGACAGGACTCACAGCAGTGGTTTCAAGTTGGAAAAATTCAGATTCAGGAAGGATATAGGAAAGCACTGGTTTGGTAATAGAGTTGTGGATGAGTGGAACAAACTCCCGAGTACAGTTATTGAGACTAAAACGTTGTGTAGTTTTAAAAATATTTTAGATAAATATATGAGTGGGTGTCGGTGGGTGTGAGTTGGACCTGACTAGCTTGTGCTGCTGGGTCTGATGCCGTGCTCCATCCTTGAGTGGAGGTGACCAGGCTGGGTGGGTCATCGGGCTAATCGGAGGGGGTCATGGACCTGCTCCGCATGGGTCAGTAGGCCTGTTGCAATGTTCCATCTTTCTTATGTTTTTTTTTTCTTATAACATTTTCTACCATTTAGTTTTTCCTCTGTATTTTTCATAGATAAGGATATTGTTTCTCTATTTTGTACACTAGTCACTCTTATGTATTTTGTTAAATAGTCACTTTTGTGTACGTTGTAAACTAGTCACTTTTGTGTATTTTTCTTTATCCTCGTCTGGTTCACAACTTACACATATGTTATCTCCAACAGTTCAAGAATGCTTTTACCAAGATGATTTTTAATTGTTTATCCTGAGGTTTGTTTTCCTTCTCTAACTAATACTAAGATTAGTGATTATTGCATTTTGTCTTTTCTGAAGATGGTTGATGCACTGATGCTTGAGGATGCAATCATATGGTTTTCTTTGCCAGCCTCATTATGCCCCAGAGTACAACGGACAAGTGTGGTAGTAGCAGAAGCAACACACACAGCAAGAGGCATTCTTGAGCTTCCCCAGCGTTCGGGCTTAATGTTCAAACCTGGGGTGTGACTCCAAAAGGATCCTGTAGTGCTTCCTGCCTTTGCACCTCCTGCCATTGTCTGCTGCTATGCAGCTGCCACACCTTTCGAGCCCAGTGTGGGTGGGGTTTGTGGCAGCCCAAGGTGCCTAGCTTCTCCCTCCGAGCCCCGTGGGGGCGGGGAATGGGGCTAGGCCTGGGAACAGCTGGTCCCAGAAGACGATGAGGTACTTGTACCTCCTCCCATGGCAGACATTTTTTTTTATATCTTTATTTACTACAAGTACATGTACAAGGTATACAGTCCTAGCTGACATCAATAACATAACACTATATAGAAAGCCCCTTGTTATGCTGAGCATTTCGGGCAAATTAGATAAGTTTTGTCCCAAGATGCGACCCACACCAGTCGACTAACACTCAGGTACCCATTTTAAACTGATGGGTGAACATGGACAGCAGGTGTTTTATGGAAATACGTCTCTAAAGCTTTCCAGCCGTACCGAAGAGAGATTCGAACTCCGGACCTCAGTGTGTGAGCTGAGTGCGCCAGTGTTCGAGCTACGGGACACTTAAATAGACACCCTCTTGACAGGGAGCCAAGACCTGGCCGCCTCTTGGAAAAGGAAAGGACGTTTATACTGGCGAATCTAAAACAGAACATCATTATGCCTTTGTTGCTAAAATTTCATATTTATTGTGATTCCTTTTTTTATTGTCAATTTACAAAAACAGTTTCCAGTATAGTAAGAGGATACTTATTAAGTATCCCCGGAGGTGGGGAGGAGAGGGATACCTATGAATCGTTGCTTGATTTTTTCTTCCTTCAATTATATATTGAGAATACTTCAAACTATCTGCTTCAAAATCTTAAAGTTGGTGTATTGTAACTGTTCAGGTTCAGATAGGTTTGCCAGGACGGCTCCTGGTCCAGGTGTTGTGCAGGTGGTCTTGAGACTACGAGAGGGTTCATGCAACTGGTCCAAGTGTTGTGCAGGTGGTCTTGAGACTACGAGAGGGTTCATGCAACTGGTCCAAGTGTTGTGCAGATGGTGTTGCAACTACGAGAGGGTTCATGCAACTGGTCCAGGTGTTGTGCAGGTGGTCTTGAGACTACGAGAGGGTTCATGCAACTGGTCCAAGTGTTGTGCAGATGGTCTTGAGACTACGAGAGGGTTCATGCAACTGGTCCAGGTGTTGTGCAGATGGTCTTGAGACTACGAGAGGGTTCATGCAACTGGTCCAGGTGTTGTGCAGGTGGTGATGCAACTAAGAGAGGGTTCATGCAACTGGTCCAGGTGTTGTGCAGATGGTGTTGCAACTACGAGAGGGTTCATGCAACTGGTCCAGGTGTTGTGCAGGTGGTGATGCAACTAAGAGAGGGTTCATGCAACTGGTCCAGGTGTTGTGCAGGTGGTGTTGCAATTACGAGAAGGGTTCATGCAACTGGTCCAGATGTTGTGCAGGTGGTGTTGCAACTAAGAGAGGGCTCATGCAACTGGTCCAGGTGTTGTGCAGGTGGTGTTGCAACTACGAGAGGGTTCATGCAACTGGTCCAGGTGTTGTGCAGATGGTCTTGAGACTACGAGAGGGTTCATGCAACTGGTCCAGGTGTTGTGCAGGTGGTGATGCAACTAAGAGTGGGTTCATGCAACTGGTCCAGGTGTTGTGCAGATGGTGTTGCAACTACGAGAGGGTTCATGCAACTGGTCCAGGTGTTGTGCAGGTGGTGATGCAACTAAGAGAGGGTTCATGCAACTGGTCCAGGTGTTGTGCAGGTGGTGTTGCAACTACGAGACGGTTCATGCAACTGGTCCAGGTGTTGTGCAGGTGGTGTTGCAACTAAGACAGTCCACTGAGCATAGGGGCTGCAGCAAGGGCAGGGGTTGAAGGCAGGAACGTCTCGATGGAAGGAGATAAAACACCTCAGGGGGCACGAAGAGAGACAAAGTGGGAGGAGGAGAGGGAGAGGTCAATGTTTGTCTATGGGCTCCAAGAAGTTGAAGGGGAAACTTATGATGAAAGATTCCAGTTGGAGAAGAAAACGATCAAAGGTATCTTGAAAGCAATAGGAGAGGGAGACATGACCCATGTGGCAAATTTTCGGAGAATTGGATGGTTTGCACGCAGAAGGAGACGGCCTGTCAAATTAGTCTTCAAGACAGAATCAGCTCGAACCAGGGTCCTGCAGGAGAAAGCACGACTGAGGGACAATTCATATATATTGCATTTATCAGGAAATTAACCAAGATGTTAACAAGTCAACTGAAAGCTGAAATCGAATATCAGAAATTTTAAGCAAAAGTTGGTTAGGTCACCATTTCTTCAACTATTAAACTCAAATTACAGGAAATTTAGATGGTACATGAAGCTATTCGTGAGGGATCTGCTACTTGATCAACCCAAGAAACTCCTTGCTGAAGGTGATGTGTCTGTAATCATTATGCAGAGGACTGTGCAAGAAAGGTATACAATACCGACAAGATGAAAGTTAAGACACATGTGCAACATCTGGTTATCTTTATTGTGGTTGCACATTTGTCTTAACTTTCGCCTTGTCGGTATGGTATACCTTTCTTGCACAACTTGTCAGGCACTGGAACATCGTGGAATCTTGGTTCAGAAGACATCTGCATTACCTTTTTCACGGCTGCTACAACTAACCCATCACTTTGGGCAGGAAATATTTCCACTGGGGAATCCTGCCTACCAGTGACTATGCTTCGTCTGCTACACGTCCCTATCCACTGACGCCTATATAAACGCCAGTCTTCTTGCCTGTGCTCCAGAATCTCTACAACCACGGTGCTCTCCACACCATCTCCAAGGCTGAGGGATTGATTACCTCATCTTTTGTATATAGTTTTACTGTCTTCTAATCCATATTGATACGATCCCCGTTGGGGAGGGGAACCTTTACCAGCGTTGTCTTCACCTTGACTTGCACGATGAGCTACGCAAATCGTGTCAAGATCAAGCCAACAAGTGGTACCGTTGATGATTCAACGAAGATTGCTCTTGCAACTGTTGTTCAAGGAACACTGAAAGTTAAATTCAACACCATTTTGTCTCTGAAAGAAGCATTCATTGTTGTGTGTCACGATGATGCTGAAGCAGAGAAGCTACTCACTACAGATGCCACCACTACACTTACTGCTCAAGGGTTTACTGTTATGTCATCTCCTGCCCTCAAGGCCAGGAAATCAGTATTCCTTAAAAAACTAGACAAGATTCTGACGTCTCAATCACCTGCAGAACTCAAGACATCCATCGAGACGCAAAATACTTGGGCTACTGTTGACAGCATCACAAAAATCCCGAATGCATCGTCCATGCTCAAGGTCACCTTCACTGACGTTAACATGGCTGCCACTGCTCTGAACGAAGGTCTTGCTGTTTATTACTACTTCATCAGTCCAACTTACATCGAAGCAGAAAGATATCAGTACATCCAACACTGCTGGAACTGTTATTCTTACCATCACACCACCAAAGCATGTCCAGTAAAAGAGAAGAAGTTCTGCACTACATGTGGTAGTGAGGGACACACCTTCAGTTCCTGCACCATTGCTACTCCACCACAACCATCGTGCTTAAACTGTAAAAGTAACGACCACCATACACTGGCAGCAAAATGTCCTACACGTAAGGATATTGTGAAGAAAACACAAGAAGCAGCAAAGAAAAAACCTACTAGCAACACACCAACGTATGCAGCAATTGCAAAGATCCAAGCTAATACTACGAAATTACTTCAAGCTACTACTCAGCCAGCCTCCACCATCATCACTCCTCCAGCTTGTGACGTAACCAAGATCCACTACTGTCTATTATACGCTCACATGCAGAATATGGCTGTACCTGGATCTTTTAACTCTACCATCAACGAGTTATTTGCACTAAATAATATGCCATCATTTATATTCCCAGCATCTCCACCTTCGGAAGAAATACTCAAATTTACCAAGGATCTAATCAACACTTCTGCATCAGCAGCTCCAACACCACCAACACCTAGTGACGTCACTCCAACAAGGCCTCCTATTCGTCGATCGCCTCCTGCTCGTCGATTGGCTCGTCGTGGCGGCGTACCTCCTTCACCTCCACCCACCACTACTCATATGGACCAATCAGAAGCCACGATTCTCCCACAGTCTTCTACACACTCTCTAGCGGAGACACCAACATTGAAAGAACCTTCAATGCGGCAACCACCAACAAAAACCTCTCCAGCTATCTCTCGACGTATTAATATAGAAGACCAACATCAAGATCAATACCTGCACTGGAAAGATATAACTTTTTATACGACTCCTGACCAAGAACCTAACATGGATGTCGACACCTTGTACAAGAAAATAATCGACAGTAGAGTCAAGTTTACAAACCGTAAAGGATCCCACTGCTCCATCACTACTCTCCAGATGACCTTTGACCAGTTACTAGCCAACCCAGCATTTCGACCTAAGATTACAAGACTACAGATCGTTTCCATCCAAAAAATGCACAACATAAGGAATGCCTCCTTCACGAAAGAAACGAAGTAACTCCAGACACACATATAAAAGACACCTGACCAATCAAGAAGCTTGCCTCCCTTGACCACTCCTCCAGCTCCTGCCAGCCGCCAATCAACATCAAGATGCAGCAATTTTTCGTCCAGCAAGTTGCAGTCAGTGCCTGCAGAGCTCCTGTTGTATCTACATCGTCTTTTGTTATCGTTATTGTGGCTTAGCAGTTGGGTCTAGTCCTGACTCTTCTCTCTTCGACTCAAGACATTCCTCTCACCGTCTATTCTTCGCACTGTCCCCACTTGCCCCTCGCCCCTCGTGGGTACTTACCTGTGAGTCCTATCCTATCCCTATCCATATTGATAAAGCCACTGGATGGCGAAACGTCTACAATAAAGATAACCAGATGTTGCACATGTGTCTTAACTTTCATGCACAGGACTGTCTAATGAATGATAAGTAGTGCTATGAGTTGGATTGACAGTCACACCTTTGGAAACTGCACGTCTGCTGGCCAGTCAAAATACTTCAACTACAAGGATGTTTTTACTTTAATTACAATAGTTTCAATAATAAATATTGAAATTATATTTTGGGAATATAACATTGTAAGTTGTTGAAAGTAGTTTACAGTATGAAAATGCTACAGTTGGGTGTAAGGTAGTATTGTTTTGGGTAGGTATTTATACTACAATGTAGTATTAATAATGTATAAACTTTGGACGTCTAGATTTGAGGTTTTAAGATTTAGGTAATTGGGAGATTTTTGGTGAAGTTAAATATTGAGTATTGAGTATTTAGTTTAGGGTTAGTAGGTGGCTTTTGAGAAGAGCCTTAAATTGGTGTTCAGACCTGGTTACTTAAGTATTTACTGGTAATGAATTCCAAATTTTGGGGCCCTTTATGTGCATAGAGTTTTTACACAGTGAGATATGGACACGGGGTACATCAAAAAGATCTGTGTCTTGTGTTGTGGTCGTGAGTCCTGTTAAGGTTGATGAGAAGTTTGAGTGGAGGGTGTATGTTCGAGTGTAGTGTTCTATGTATGTAGTAGGCACATGAATAAGTATGGATGTTCTTGAGCAGTTTTAGACTTCTGAATATTGGTGGAGTATGCTGTTGGGAGTGGGAATTTGTTATCATTCTGACTGCAGCCTTTTGCTGGGTTATTAGTGGTCTTAGGTGATTTAATGTTGTTGATCCCCATGCACAAATTCCATATGTGAGATAAGGGTAGATGAGTGAATGATACAGTGCAAGAACTGATGATTGTGGAACATAGTACCGTATCTTTGATAGTATGCCTACTGTCTTAGAGATTTTCTTAGAAATTTGTTGTGTGTGTGCCTGGAATTTGAGGCTACTGTCAAGGTGGATTCCTAGGAATTTTCCTTCTGTGAATCTTGTGATGGGTGATCCGTTTAGCTTTATGGTAAGTGGAACATTTGCAGCTCTGTTTCCAAACTGAATGAAATAGGTTTTGTCAGTATTGAGGGTAATCTTAATTGTCATCATCCAGGTAGTTATTTTATGCAATTCGACATTAACAGTTTGGCCAGTATGACTGGGTTTGGGTGAGAGAAGACATATGTTGTGTCATCTGCAAATAATATGGGTTTGAGTAGCTGTGATGCATTCGGTAGGTCATTGATGTAAATGAGAAAGAGGAGTGGGCCAAGGACACTTCCTTGTAGGATTCCGACTGTGATTGGTTGAATGGAAGAGTTTTCTCCACTTGTGTGCACATATTGGCTTCTGTTCCTAAGGTATGACTTTAGGTAGTTGAGGGAGTGCCCTCTTATACCATAGTGTGTTAATTTAAAGTGCAGCAAATCATGGTCAACTGTATCAAAAGCTTTACATAAATCAATGAAGATCAACAGCAGGACTTCTTACTTCTCGAGAGCAGTGTATATTAGTTCTAGCATGTGTATAATAGCATCATTTGCGCTTTAATTAGTCCTGAATCCAAAATGACAGGGGTTTATTATGTTGTGTGAGACGAGGTAGGAATAGATCTGTCTATGAGTTTTAGAGATCAGAGGTAGGTTAGATATTGGTCTATAGTTACTCAAGTCGGTTTGATCACCTCCTTTGTGGATCGGGGTGACCCTCGCTATTTTGAGAATTGTTGGGAAGGTGGAGAATTCGATGGATTTGTTAGTGTTGCAATAATTGGTGACAGTACTTGTGATGCTTTTTTTGTATATAAAAGGTGGTAGGTTATTTATGTCCCCTGCCTTGTTTTTAAGGGTGTTGATGATGAGCGAGACCTCTGTTGGGTTGGTTGGGGCTAGGAATAGTGTATTCGGGTAGGTGCCCGTGAGATAGTCAGATGGACGGGTGTTTGAGCTTGGGATTTTGCTAGCTAGATTCTTTCATATGGTGGAGAAGAAAACATTGAGTCTGCTGTTTCAGTTGGTGGGGTTAGTCCAACAAACTACTGTCATGACGCCCTATTTCATATCTTGTATGCTTACCGTTTTCTTAAAATATGTATTACCTATTACGAAACCTCTTTCCATATAAAGTTCCCTCAAAAGCCACCCATTATCATTTACACCTGGCACCCCAAACGTACTTACCACACCCTCTATGTTTTTCTCACTTTGGCATTCAGGTCCCCTACCACAATTACTCTTTCTTCAAAACTCCCTCAGTCTAACATCTCCCAAAATCTCCCTCTCTCTCTCCTGTACACTTCTCTCTTCTCCAGGTACATAAACACTTATTATAACCCACTTTTTGCATCCGACCCTTACTTTAATTCTTGAATTTATTCATTCATATTCCCTCTTCTCCTGCCTTAACTGATACTTCCCACATTATTGCTACCACTTCCTTAGCTTTAACTCTCTCAGATACTCTTGACTTAATCCTATTTATTTCTCCCCACTAAAGCTCCCCTACTCCATTCAGCTTTGTTTCAGTAGAGCCAGAACATCCATCTTATATATATATATATATATATATATATATATATATATATATATATATATATATATATATATATATATATTTATATATATATGCAAGACAACCACTGTGAAAGAATAGAGAAGTTCCAAGCGCTTTCGTGACTACTCACATTATCAAGAAACAATGAAAGTAAAGCATCAAAGGAAGGTATATAAAGGGGTAGCCCACACCTCACTATCAGATCCCACAACAACGAAACACCTGACACGAGACAGCAGGCCCACTGGCCGAACCAGACAGGTTCTTCACACAACCCACCAACAAACTATTCTACCCAAGAAATAAGAAATTTAAAAATATATTATTTGTCCAATGTATTATTAAATTCTTCCCAAATTCTATTAATTATAAATGGATCTAATTTATATAAACCAAAGGAAATTTTCATATTATTGTCAAAACTGCTGGGACAACCAGCCTTATTCAACTAAAAATATGTTGGTTCTCCCTTACCATGAAAACTTGGTTGATATGCCTTCTCTTCTTAAGACTTTTAATATTAAAGTTGTATTCAAAAATCTTGATACAGTAAAAAAAACTTTTGATAGAGAATTCCCCCCAAAATGCTGATGGATGTGTCTATAAGATTCCTTGTAAAATTTGCGATAAAGTTTATTACGGTCAAACTGGTAAAAATCTCGAACTAAGCCAACCAAACCATACCCCCGGCCGGGATTGAACCCGCGGTCATAGAGTCTCAAAACTCCAGCCCGTCGCAATCGTTTGCAATCGTGTCATTACGATTTCTTGAGTCACTCGAACTAAGATTAAAACAACATAAATATAGCATCAGAACTGGACAAGATTCCAATGCTCTATTTATTCATGTAAGATATTTTAACCATCCAATTGATTTTCAAAAAGTTGGGAAAGTAGTATCAAGCAAGTCCATGGTCGACAGGAATATAATTGAATCTTGTTTCATAAAAAGCAGTTTTGACAATAATATGAAAATTTCCTTTGGTTTATTTAAATTAGATCCATTTATAATTAATAGAATTTGGGAAGAATTTAATAATACATTGGACAAATAATAATTTTTTAAATTTCTTATTTCTTGGGTAGAACAGTTTGTTGGTGGGTTGTGTGAAGAACCTGTCTGGTTCGGCCAGTGGGCCTGCTGTCTCGCGTCAGGTGTTTCGTTGTTGTGGGATCTGATAGTGAGGTGTGGGCTACCCCTTTATATACCTTCCTTTGATGCTTTACTTTCATTGTTCCTTGATAATGTGAGTAGTCACGAAAGCGCTTGGAACTTCTCTATTTTTTCACAGTGGTTGTTTTGCATATTCTGAAATCACCTGTTTACTGTGATCTTATTGCATATATATATATATATATATATATATATATATATATATATATATATATATATATATATATATATATATATATGTTCTGAGGGTGTGTAGTCCACAAGGTCGCGACTATATCTCTTACATGTACTTATAAGTCACTTGAGTGATCTGAAGATGGGGAGGGTGTGCGAGGCCACATCGCTAAAGAAGCTTATCAACATTCTCTTCTTTTAACTTGTGGCATGTGTTTATCACACTACATAGCCCCCGGCAGGTAACGGTGTGCAGGTGTTGTAATAATGTGTCTTCCTAGATGACTGCCCCATTAAGTGCTTGTTTCAAGTGTGGCCTCAACAATATTGTCGCATACAAATGACCGTCGTTTATCTCTAATATACCTCGAGAATATTTTTATTGTACATCTAGTGAGTCTCTCTCTCTCTCTCTCTCTCTCTCTCTCTCTCTCTCTCTCTCTCTGCTGTTTAAAATCTGACTTAATGTTCCTTGTACACGATTCTTTTATAGTTTTTCTATATGAGAAAAAACATCATGCCGTGTTTATAGTGATCATTATACAAACAAATACAAGAAGTAAATGACAACAACAACAAAAATAACAATAAAGGTTTTTTTTAATTTCTTGCACATACAGCTATTGTCGAATTCTGATTGTATTAATTTAATGTGATAAATAAAAGACAAGATTCATCATGTAACAAAGAATATGATGTATAAATGACGTTAAACGTGGTGTATATATGTTAAACGTGTATATATAATGCTAAACGTGTATATATGATGTTAAACGTGGTGTATATATGTTAAACGTGTATATATAATGCTAAACGTGTATATATGATGTTAAACGTGGTGTATATGTTAAACGTAGTGTATATATGATGTTAAGCGCGGTGTATATGTTAAACATAGTGTATATATGATGTTAAGCGTGATATTTGAATTATTATTGTTATGTGAGCAAATTACCTGCATGAGGTATACAGGGTATTGCCTGAAGTATTACCTGCAAGTAATTTGGGTGAGATAAGTGGAACTTAAGTCACAGTAGGTCGCAGGACTGGAACTCCCTCGATGCCCACTCCCTACCACGCCCACAAAAAGCTGGGCCTGACATTAAATTAATATTTACAATATTAAAACCAGCTACTCTGGTAAATTAAAGTTGTGGATTGTATATGATTAGACTTGCTGGGTACACAAAAGAAATTTGTATTGCCACTTGACATCTAATTACTGTAGATGAATCACACCACCACACCTGTCTGCCAGTTAGAGATCTAAATGAAAGGACTAATGGTGCACATCCCTGTGAGTGATGGTTGTATCCCTTATCTTCCACTATCCAAATGTAATTCTTGAGGTCCCGCAAATTTTCTGTCCCAATTCTTCAGCAGGGGACATTAACACAGGTTCCTATTACAAATTCAGGCCGAAAAACCCCAATTTGGCCTCGAAGATGCTGGATTATTAGCCGATCTTTCTACGACAACCAATGTTCACAAATTACAAATGGTGTCTCCCCACCCCCATCACTCAGCAGCTGTTCTACACCCCACCCCCCTTCACTCGAAATTTCTCGAAAGGGTCAAATCAGTATCATATTTTATTACACAATTATTGTTTTATTCAAATTTACACGTGTTGAATTTAGGAAAATTCAAAATTTTCCACACGTGGTATATATATTATGTTAGACATGGTGTATTTATGTTAAACGAGGTGTATATATGATGTTAAACATGGTGTATGTATGATGTTAAACGTGGTGTATATATTATGTTAAACGTGGTGCATATATTATGTTAAACGTGGTGCATATATTATGTTAAACGTGGTATATAGATGTTATGCTGATATAAAAAAAAAACAGGAAGATGGGGAAGATTCTTAAGCTTTACCTGGTGGCTAAAGCTCCCGCTTCACACACTGAGGGCCCGGGTTCGATTCCCGGCGGGTGGAAACATTTCGACACGTTTCCTTACACCTATTGTCCTGTCCACCTAGCAGCAAATAGGTACCTGGGTGTTAGTCGACTGGTGTGGGTCGCATCCTGGGGGACAAGATTAAGGACCCCAATGGAAATAAGTTAGACAGTCCTCGATGACGCACCGACTTTCTTGGGTTATCCTGGGTGGCTAACCCCCCGGGGTTAAAAATCCGAACGAAATCTTATCTTATCTTATCTTGTTGACAAGTGATGCTGTATAAATATTAAAAAAAAATTAGATGAGAATGCACTAACTACTTTATGAGCAAGAAACTAACTAGTAAACAATTCAACTTCAGGTTCACAAATTAATGTACATTAAATTCATTAGGCTTTCACGACAGACATGAAAAATGTTGTTTAATGAATAAAAACTTGTGGGTTGATTATATTTTCTAAGACTTTAAGAATGTTTTTGTCAGTTTTTCATGAAAGATTATTCTAATTTGGAAGCTACAAAATATGGAAATAATAAAAGGTAATTTATTTCAATGATCGAGAGCCTTTCTGTTTGAGAGGAAAGTGTGAAAAGTTATGATTGGAAAAATCTCGTCGTGGTAAGACGTCTCCAGTGAGGTGCCACAAGGATCTGTAGTTATTCCGATAAGATTTGTTCAGATTTTTAACCCAGGGGAGGGTTAGCCATCCTGGATAATTCAAGAAAGTCAATGTGTCATCAAGGACTATCTGTCTTATTTCCATTTTGGTCTGGCTTCAATCTTGTCCCCCAGGATGCGACCCACACCAGTTCTGATCCATCATGAGGCCTGGTCACAGGCCTGGCCGCGGGGGCGTTGATCCCCGAAACCCCTCACTAGGTATCTCTCCAGTCGACTATCATCCAGTACCTACTTACTGCTAGGTGAACAGGGACAGCAGGTGTAAGGAAACATGACCAACGTTGCCACTTGTGCCGGGGATTGAACCATGGACACTCAGTGTGGGAGGCAAGTACACTGCCAACGAAGCCACAGGACACTACATGATGATGTTTTTAATTTATATGAATGACTAACTAGAAAGAATATAAATTTATTTAAATATGTTTGAGGATGATGGCAAATTTTTAGGAACAAATAAGTAAAAGTGAACTAAACCACTGGAGGATGACTTGAATAGGATGAACAAATGAAGTGACAGGTGAATGACTGGATTTAATGTAGATAAATGCCACGTAATGGGAATGAGCAAAAGTAAAATCAGAGCTCATAAAAAAATATAGACTGTGATGAAACATTGAAAGCATTGGACAGAGATGATCCAGGAGCTATCATTAAAAAATATTAACACCGGAAGATTATGGAACAAAAAACGAATCATACATTACACAGACGAATTATAAAATACCTTCCAAATATCTGGATGGAGAAATATTATATATATATATATATATATATATATATATATATATATATATATATATATATATATATATATATATATATATATATATATATATATATATATAATGCCGTGCCGAATAGGCAGAACTTGCGATCTTGGCTTAAATAGCAACGCTCATCTTGCCATATAGGACAAGTGAAAATTTGTGTATGCAATAATTTCGCCAAAATCATTCTGAATCTAACGAAAAAAATATATTTGATTGTGTCTGTTTAGTACTAAATTATTGTAAACGTATTTAAAATATATTTTGTTGGGTTAGGCTAAAATAAATTGTTCTTGTTATAATAAGGTTAGGTAAGTTTTCTAAGTTCCTTTTGGTGCAAAATTATAAATTTTTACATCAACATTAATGAAAAAATATATCTTTAAACGTATAAGAGAAAATTTTAGGAAGGACTTAATTTTAAATGAGTTCTTGCTAATTGACCAGTTTTGCATATTTGACATGACATATATATATATATATATATATATATATATATATATATATATATATATATATATATATATATATATATATATATATATATATATATATATATATATATATCACACACACACACACACACACACACACAGTCGACCCTCAACTAATAGCGGCATTAAGTAACGGCAATTTCGTCAGACAGTGCTTTTTGCTGTAGAAAACAATTCCTTAACCAATGGCTAGAAACTTAACCAATGACGTTTGTCCGGAACGTGTCGCTGTGCCCCGAGCGCGGCCTGAGCAGGTCCAGCCACTCCGAGTCAGTGTGCCATTGTTTACAAACTGTTGCAGTCAGTTTCCACATGTGCCTCCCATATATTTTGGATAATTCCACTATTTCTAGTGCTTGTAACCACAAAAGCTTCTAGTACCAAGCCTGTGTTAAAAAGAGTGAGAATTACGATGGTAATGAAGTCCCTCTGGAAGGGGATTATCTTTCCAAGCAATAGACAATTCTGAATTTCCCATGCTGCTGGAGAGGATGGTATAACCTATGATATTCTCAGAACTCTAAGGTACGTGCCTGATAACCCTTTGTTGGCACTGTATAATCTCAGTTACATTGAGGGCGTTCTTCCTACTTCCTGGACCAGTAGTCTCATTGTGCCTATCCCTAAGCCCCAACAGCCTGATACATTTAGGCCGATCTCCTTAACTAGTTGTCTTTGTAAAACTTTTGAAAGAATGATGCTTAACAGACTGTACTACAGAATCAGACATCAACTTTCCCCCTACCTCTATGGGTTCATGAAAGGTAAAAGTGTGCAGAACTGTATTTCCACCTTTCTCACTGCACACACCTCTACTAGTTTTACCACTTTTCTTGATCTAAAATCTGCATTTGATATTGCGAACAGAACCGTTAGACTACATGAACTAGCCAAAATGAATATTGGTGGTAGCTTACTCTGCTGGATAATAGGATACCTGTCAAATAGAGTATCCTCTGTCCTTTACCAAGGCTTCAGAAGTGATTCTAAAGAAATGTCTTTAGGTACACCGCAGGGAGGAGTTCTTAGTCCCATGCTATTTAATATTCTGATTAATGCTCTCCTAAATGCTCTACCTGCCTCACCTAAACATGTAGCTATAAGCTATGCTGATAATATCATGATCCATACAACAGGGCATAAGAAGATGAATACCATTCTTAATGAAGTTCAAGCAATTTGTAATCGACTTGGCCTCATAATATCTTCCTCTAAAACAAAGATATTAACAAGCAAACGACATCCCCCACCCATCTATTTGCAGGGTGAAATCATTAGTTACGTTAAAACTTACAGATATCTTGGTGTAGATGTACCCTTTAACAAATCCACTATACCACAACTAAACAAGAAATGTAAAGCTAGGCTAAATGCTCTCAAAGCTGTTGCTGGCTACAATCCCAACTATGGTGCTAATGTGAGAATCGTGAGAATGATGTACATAGCCTATGTTAGGTCCTTAATTGATTATGCTGCTCCCATGTTGATATTAGCTAGAGAAAGTTCTCTCCGACCCTTGGAGTTAATGCAAAATGAAGCTCTCAGGATTATTCTTGGCTGCCCCAGATCTACAAAAGTTCTTAACATGAGGAAGGAGCTTGGTATTTCTAGTATCAGTGATAGGATTGTTGAAATTAACACTGTACTCGGTATTAGAATGTTGAGAAACGAACCAGACACTGTCACAGTGAATCTTACCAAGTGTCTAGAGGTAAATACACACAGATCTAAATGGACTGTGAAAACGTGCAATTGCATTAAGTTTTATAACCTGCATGAACTGTATCACTGTAGGCAACAAGAGCATTTCACCCCTCCATGGAAGATGTGTTCATTTAATATCACATACCTACAAGTCCCTCCCAAGAAGCTCATTGCTAGTAATCCCTTCCTTAAATCTCTTGTTAGAACAACTGCTCAAGAAGAAATTTCTCACCTAGCTGGTAGTAATAAGTTATCACAAGTTATATACACTGATGGATCTAAACAGGAGTCTTCTGGCAGGGCTGCATCTGCTCTTGTTGCCACCTCCCTAGTTAAGAACGATAATAAATTTGTTGAGTTAGGCATAAGAATTAACAACTGGGCGTCTACACTGCAAACTGAATTGTTTGCAATCCTAATGGCGCTAAAGCTAACCTATGACACTGAGCTTGACTCTGTCATCATTACTGATTCTATGTCATCATTGAAGGCTCTTGACTCATATAATGACTCCAACAACATGCTCATTGGGGAAGCCAGGTGTAGATACTCAAAAATTAGGGACAAAGGAATTAATGTACAATTGCTATGGATCCCATCACACATTGGATTACTCCTTCATGATAAAGTTGATATGTTAGCCAAGAAGAGTACCCAGAAGGAGAATGTAGAATATAACTTTGGTATAACTGTGTCTAGCATTAGGAATAATTTTAGGAGAGAAGTAAATAATGAAAATGATTGTTATAGGAATGCAGTTAGAAGCCTGAGTAGATCTATAACCCACTATGATAACATGAACGTAGATAAGTATGTTTATGGAGCAACTTGCAATGTGAACAGACTGACTGATGTTGTAGTGGCCAGGCTTAGGCTTGGTTACAAGTACTTCTGGCAGTTTGGGAGACACACAGATGATGATCAAACTAAATGTAAATTATGTGATCAGGCATATGGTCACTCTCTTGAACACTATGTGCTTAATTGTCCACTCATTGAGGAATACAGAGACAGACAGTATAATAACCTATGTGACATGTCAAGATATCTTATTAATGAAAATAAGATACCAGATATACTAAGCAAATTTCCTAAATTTGCTTGTAACAGATAAGTGAACTATAGATATGTAGATATAAATCCATATGTATTCCTGTTAACCCTTTGGGGCCTAGTTCTTAGGCCTTTTGTGTATCCATATGCTCTCGCGCTACCGTCCACAGGATGGATATGGAGTGCACAATAAACTAGCCACTTCGGTGGCAAAATCTAATCCATGCTGCTGGCACATCACTCATCAACAACTCCACAATAAGGGTAAGTGGCATTTAATTATTGATTATTTTGCATGTCCCATTCCTTTCCATAAAAGGAAATGTATATTTCATGTAAAAAAAAAAATATTTTTTCAGACTTTGGGGTGTCAGGAACGGATTAATTCTATTTCCATTATTTCTTATGGGAAAAATTAACTCGACCAACGGCAAGCCCTCTGGAATGAATTAATGCCATTGGTTGAGGGTCCACTGTATATATATATATATCAATAACAACACTGCGACTAGCCAAGGAGTAGAACCTATGCTGCTTTGGCCTCCCTCATGGTGGGCAAAAGCTCATGATATCCGATTTCGACTGCCTTATGGACAGTTCTTGGCGACAGTCTCGTCGGTAATTTCAAACTATTGTCAGTAGATGGCAAGATGCTGTTATTGCTAGGCTCAGACTAGGCAAAAGTATCTCTGGCAATACGGTTTGTATGTAGATGTCAGTGATATAAAAGTGTGTGGTCAGACAAGTCCATACACTGGAACATTATATCTTAGTGTCTAAATACTCAGCCTTCCAGATTCCCTCCCCCCCCCCATGCAACCCTTACAAGATATTTTTCTTTTTAATGATGTATCAATGCCCAGTTGGGTCTGATAAAGACCTTTTGTTACCATTGTAATCCTGCTCTTTGCACTACTGCTCATGAGGCGCACAATATACTAGCCGTTCAGGCTTCACAACCAAACAACTCCCAAACCGTCTCATTACACATTTTACTCTACTGTTCAAGGATTAACCCTACTCTCCGCCAGGTTTTAGCTCAGGAAAGGGGGCTTAGTTCCTGGTCAAGCAAATTTAGGAAATGAGTGAGATACTGAAATCTCAATATGACTCTGTGTTCAGCGATCCACTAATCAGTCTAAAGATAGACAATTCAAACATTTTTTTCATGAATGAGCCTCAAAACCCTGTCAATGTATGCCAAATTTCTGACATAACCCTAACTCCACTAGACTTTGAGAAAACCATCGACGACATGCCCATGCACTCAGCCCGAGGCCCAGACTTGTGGAACTCGGTGTTCATGAAGAACTGCAAGAAACCCATCTCATGGGCCTTAAGTATGCTATGGAGAAGGTGCCTAGACACAGGCGAGATTACATAGTCACTAAAAACAACAGATATAGCCCCACTCCATAAAGGTGGCAGCAAAGCAGTAGCTAAGAACTATAGCCCAATAGCTTTAACGTCCCATATCATAAAAACCTTCGAAAGAGTTCTAAGGAGCAGGATAGCAAACCACCTTGACTCCCCAAAATTGCACAACCTAGGGCAACATAGTTTCAGAGCAGGTCGCTCCTGCCTTTCGCAACTGGTAGACCACTATGATATGGTCTTAGATGCACTGGAAAGCAAACAGAATGCAGATGTAGTAAACTGATTTTGCAAAAGCCTTTGACAAGAGTAGTGGTAAACAGAGTTAAATCAGATGCTGCCATAGTGAAGAGCTCTGTCCCACAGGCACAGTACTCGCACTTATCCTGTTCCTCATTCTCATATCAGACATAGACAGAGATGTAAACCATAGCACTGTATCATCCTTTGCAGACGATACTAGGATCTGCATGATAGTGTCATTCATTGAGGACACGGCAAATCTCCAAGAAGATATAAACCAAGTTTTCCAGTGGGCAACAGAAAACAATATGATGTTCAATGAAGACAAATTCCAACTACTCCGTTATGGAAAGCTCGAGAAAATAACTAGGACTAAGTATACTACAAACTCTAATCACACAATAGAGCGGAAAAGTAATGTGAAGGACCTGGGTGTGGTAATGTCCGAAGACCTCACCTTCAAGGACCACAACAATGCCACTATCACATCTGCCAGGAAACTGATAGTGTGGAAATTATTTAATTTCCGAAGCAATAGTGCCTAATAGGTGTTTAATGTGTTGATGTGGGTCAGGAAATGTATTTGAAAATGGACTAAAACCAACAGGGGAGCTCTGCGCCTGCGCTGATGGGCGGGGGAGAGGTCGAGATGGGGCATGAGGAGCGGGAGTGTTTTGAATGGAGTTAAGAGGCTGGGAAAGCATGGGACCAGGAAATTGGCGTTCACGGCCTAAGGATTAATGTAGGCCTCACTTCATAATAGAAAGTGTCATAACTGTTCCTGGTGAAGAGTGAGGGAACGTGATTTACGGGACCACCTTAATAAAGTGGTAAAATGAGTGAATAATGGTAGGACCGGTGGTGACTGGTGCGACGCCATGGAGGGTGTCCAGGGGAAATTACCCATGATTTAATCATCACTCACTCATCGGACTCAGATCTTAATGGAGTGACCTCTAATGTGCATAATAATTATGAGACATTAAATCATCGTGTGAATTGTAATGTAATTGCTGATAATAACGCTAAGTTAAGAGAATGTGTGAAGTGAAATAAGTCGCCTTACTCTGAATGAACACGTGGAGTCCTCGTGGTTCCTGTCCTGAGGATAGTGAAGTTTTTATGGAGTCCCGACTTCTAAACCGGGACAAACCAACGGATACCTCGTCCTGCTGGAATAAGAACCGTGTCGGTGTAGCAGGACATCAAAATGAGATAGTGAATGGAGGAAATAAGGAGCATCAATCACCCACAGTTAACCTAAGTTCCCAATATATTTAATCTTAAACTTAACTTTGTGCCACATTCTCAACATGGACAGATACCTAAAGTCGGTACCAAATCAGCAAGGCTGTGGTTCATACATTGGATTACGTGCGGCCAGCAGTACCAGCCTCGTTGATCAGGCCATGATCCACCGGGAGACCTGGTCATGGACCGGGAAGTGGGGGCGCTGATCCCCGGAATACCCTCCAGGTAGTATATCCACAAAAGACTCCACAAAAGTCATTATTAGACCTTAGTGCAATTACAAGTGAGAGTCTTGTTCTATTTTTAATTTGTATTTTTATATTACTAGTTTATACCTAGTTGTACTTTAGTTCATTCCAGCACAACACACAGACAACATCAACTTCATTATGTGTAGTAGTGACTATACCCTACATGACCAAAATACTCTAGCTATATACTTGTCCAAACTTCCAACCACTACAGATATCAGTAGTAGAACTCAACACACAACTCAGGATATAAATAACCATAATTCTAAACCTAGAAGATGATTGATCACGTTGACCCTGATCTAAACCTCCATAATCTGACACCCAATCAAAACCTATTGGAAAGTAACTGCCTTTATTACACAGCATCACAAGCCACCACTATCCTAAACAATGCTAAAAGCCTACCAGTACTTAACTACAACATCAGGTCCTTAAGCAAACACTATGATGACCTCCTAGCACTCCTTGAATCACTAAAGACACCCTTCTCCTGCATTATTCTTACTGAGACCTGGCTTAAGCAGGACACAATAGATATCTACCCTCTACCAGGATACACAGCAATTCACAACTGCAGAACAAACCAAGTTGGGGGTGGTATTGCAATCTATTACTCTAACCAATTATCTTGTCTTAGCACCACTTGCTTTAGTGATGAATATGGGGAATACATTTTTGCTAATTTTACTGTAAAAAACCTTAAGACGCCTATAACAATCGGTGCCATTTACCGGATACCTCACACAAACATCCCAAATTTCAGTGAGAAATTAAAGTCACTAATAACAAACAGACAAATGAATAAGCACCACCTTCTCTTAGCTGGAGACTTCAACATCAACCTTGGCTTACTAGATGATTAGCCTGTAACTGATTTCATCAACAATATGAACAACACACTTCTCATACCAACAATAACTAAACCAACCAGGCTCACTGAGACAAGTGCAACCATAATAGACCACATATGGACCAATATACTAGCCCCCCTTAAATCAGGGATAATCACAGATAGCACTACAGACCACTACCCTACCTTCCTCCTGACAAACATTAGTAAACCACCACTTGAATACAACAAAGTCTCATTTAGACTCCATGACGAGGCCTCAGTAAGGAAGTTCACAGCTGACCTAGAGACTGTTGATTGGCCTACAGAATTCTCCAAGGCCAATGGTATTGATGACTGGACAGACATCTTTCTTAACAAATTACTTAGACTATACAACAAACATTGTCCTATAAAAACAAAACAGATCACAAACAAACGGCTTGGTTGCCCATGGCTAACCAGCACCATTCTGAAATCCATAGACAAGAAACACCAATATGAAAAGCAATATAGACAGGGCTTAATACACAAAGATACTCTTAAATACTATTCATCAGCTCTCACCAAAGTAATAAAAAAAGCCAAACAACTATACTACTCCAGTAGATTCACAGACACTAGAGGAGATATAAAAAAGACCTGGAAAACACTCTCTCAGATTCTAGGGACCCACAAACTGAGAAAAACCAAGAATATTGTCCTAACTAAACCTAATGAAACACCACTACATCCCACTGATACAGCTAACAAGATAAACGACTTCTTCTCAAACATAGGATCTAATCTCACCAGTAAAATCCCACATACCAATGCCCATGCCTGGGACTACCTAGATGGTAATTTCCCTAATTCCTTCTATCTTGCACCAACTGAGCCCACGGAAGTCATTGGGATCATAAAGTCACTTAAAAATAACTCAGGGAATCTGTCTCATGTCCCACCATTACTGTACAAGCGAGCGGCCCATGTCCTTTCGCAGGCTATTTCATTACTTTTTAACAAGTCAATAGAGACTAGCACCTTCCCGAAACTACTCAAGATGGCAAGGGTTACACCAATACATAAAGGTGGTGACCCTACAGACTTAAACAACTATAGGCCAATATCTAACTTACCATTGCTATCCAAAATCTTTGAGAAACTCGTGTACAAGAGACTGTATTCATTTATAACGGCTCAAAACATACTCAACCCCTGCCAGTTTGGATTCAGGAAAAATAAAATCACTAATGATGCAATCATAAAAATGCTAGATCTGCTTTACACAGCATTTGAAAATAAGGAATATCCACTAGGAATTTTTATTGACCTAAGAAAAGCTTTTGACACAGTAAACCACCAAATCCTACTCCACAAACTTGACCACTACGGTATAAGAGGCCATGCGCTTGCTTATTTCAAATCTTACATTACTAATAGGTATCAGTACGTCACCATTAAAGACACAGCATCAGCAACACGACCACTTGATACTGGAGTTCCGCAGGGAAGTGTCCTTGGTCCCCTGCTCTTCCTCATATACATCAATGACCTTCCAAACGTATCCCAACACCTGAAACCCATTCTCTTTGCTGATGACACGACTTACGTCATCTCTCACCCTAATCTTGCCACCCTCAACACCATTGTGAATGAGGAGCTGATTAAAATATCGACTTGGATGACAGCCAATAAACTTACGCTTAACACTGACAAAACTTACTATATTATGTTTGGTAGCAGAGCAGGAGATGCACAAATTAACATTAAGATTGACAACACTCTAATTACCAGAAATAATGGGGGAAAATTCCTAGGCTTATACCTTGACAACAACCTGAATTTCAGCACCCATATCCAGCATATAGCCAAAAAAGTATCCAAAACGGTTGGGATCCTCTCCAAGATACGATACTACGTGCCGCAAAATGCCCTTCTCACACTATACCACTCATTTATCCATACCTCACCTATGCTATTTGTGCTTGGGGATCAACTGCAGCAACACACCTAAAGCCAATAATAACCCAACAAAAAGCTGCAGTAAGAATAATCACTAAATCCCATCCCTGGCAGCACACCCCCCCACTCTTCAAAGATCTAAACTTACTCCCAGTTCAGTACATCCACACTTACTACTGTGCAATCTATATCTACAGGGCCTTAAACTCTAATATCAACCTTGACCTAAAACGCTTTCTTGATAGTTGTGACAGGACCCACAGGCATAACACCAGACACAAACATCTCTACGACATTCCCCGTGTCCGACTAAACCTTTACAAAAATTCAATGTATGTCAAAGGCCCTAAAATCTGGAATACCCTACCTGAGAACTCTAGAACTGCAGACACATTCATCACCTTCAAAACTACCATTAGAAAACATCTTATCTCCCTGATACACCCCGTCAACTAACTACACGAATACCACCTGGTGGTTCACACTTACACTCGCTCACTCATTTGACCATATACAGAAATATTAATCTCAGTCTTAAAATAATGAATCCTGTGATACTCCAATACTGAAACTATATACTGTGCCAAAACAAAAGCATTCACATTGCTAAACTCATAAACTAGTATTTAGTCACTTAGCCATAATACCAACTTACCTCATAATTTGTAATATTTTACAATTAAGAATAAAATTAAGTATGCCCGAAATGCCTAGCCATGCTAAGCGTTCTAGTGGTACACTCTGTAATCACAATTTTACTACATTTAAACCAAACAATAACCAAATTTCTGTAAACTCAGCATTGTAATCCTTATAGAGAATAAACTTTGAATTTGAATTTGAATTTGAATTAATAAGATATCATGACATGTCACATAGGTTATTATACTGTCTCTCTATTCCTCAACAAATGGACAATTAAACCCATAGTGTGATCATGTAATTTGCATTTAGTTTGATCATCATCTGTGTGTCTCCCAAACTGCCAGAAGTACTTGTAACCAAGCCTAAGCCTGGCCACTACAACATCAGTAAGTCTGTTCACATTGCAAGTTGCTCCATAAACATACTTTTCTACCTTCATGTTATCATAGTGGGTTATAGATCTACTCAGGCTTCTGTATTCCTGTAAGAATCATTTTCATTATTTACTTCTCTCCTAATGTTATTCCTAATGCTAGACACAGATATACCAAAGTTATATTCTACATTTTCCTTCTACATACTCTTCTTGGCTAACATATCAACTTTATCATGTGTGATGGGATCCATAGCAATTGTACATTAATTCCTTTGTCCCGGATATTTGAGTATCTATACCTGGCTTCTCTAATCAGCATGTTGTTGAAGTCATTATATGAGTCAAGAGCTTCAGTGATGACATAATAATAATAATAATAATAATAATAATGATAATAATAATAATAATATCTTTATTTCTACAAGTACATGTACAAGGTATACAGTCCTAGCTGACATCAATGACATAATACTATATAGAAAGCCGCTTGTTATGCAGAGCATTTCGGGCAAATTAGGTCAGTTTTGTCCCAGGATGCGACCCACACCAGTCGACTGCCATTATTCAAATAAAGAGAAGTGAATATAATGTGAAGTGTATACTATCATAAGTGAAAAGTGAAATCACGTGAGGAACGCGGGATGTATGAGCATATATGGTTATAAACATCACGGGTGAAGGATCTCCAAAATAGTGATAGAAGGCCTATGTACGACGACTAAGTCATCAGCATGTGGCAACCTGTCACCGCACTGCTGCCAGCGCAAGTATTACTCACCTATTGTGGTTGCAAGTTGTCAGATTCTGGTCTCTGCATCACTATTAGATACTGGTCACTCACTCTTGCAAGCTATTACCAGAATTAGGGTAGAAATAGCAAAGATAAGGTGAAGATAGCGTTGACGAGAGTGTGAGGTGTAGAGCAGACTAGCGAGGGGTAACATAGGGGTAACGCAGTATTACTACCGGTAGTTATTAGCAGTATGAATACTTAGGAAGCTAGGAAGTCCTCTCTCAATGTGAGCAAGGAATAGGATAATAACCAGCAGTAACTGATACTTAAATCCAGAAAGGGCAATAAATGGAGAGAGTAACATTACTAGGAAAGACAGCTGGGACTAAATATGAGCCTACACGACAGAGAGGCATAACAGATCTTTCAACCACAACGACCCCTCCCCTACCCCCTGTGGAAAATTGCACTTAGCTGAATGTATCATTATATACATAACAGTAAATGAACAAAGATAATTATTATTTATCAGTTAGACAAGTAGGAATTTGGGACACCTAGGTCGCAAAAATGTCCCCCTTCGATACCTACCACTGTCATATCCACAAGTTGCTCTGGACCTATTAATTACCAATGAAATATGTATAACCAGGAATACTGGTAAATATATAAATTTTGTGGACTGTATTTTAAAAATAATAAATGGTTATATATACAGACAATTACATAACAGAAGGAAAATATATCTTAATATCACTCACCAATTTGACTGGAGATTAATATGTATCATACTCAGAAAACCTCACTCTAACTAAATCTATGAAAATAATGCTGGCCAGAATTATACACAAATCTAGAGAGCTTATCTCAGGTTCCTGGAGAGGTTTTGTCCAGTTGCCTGATATCTCAAGTTATGCAGGAATGCATATCCACCAATTTCGCTTCCTATTTGAGAGGTGTCAGCCCAATTTTAACCTCTAGAGCACGAAAAATTCTTCCCATTTCACCAACGTTTACTTGGCTCATTCAAACCAAAATGGTGACTGTCCTCTTTTTAAAAATACACTTTTATTAAATACAATATAGGGCATCTATTTACTTATAAATTACCGTATTTCCGGAAAATATACAGTATTTTCCACACTGCGGCCGGGCGGAGTTCGTTCCTAAACGACTCAAATTACTCCTTCCTTTAGGAGATGATTTCAGCCGGCTCTGGGGTGCATAATAAACATATTAAACTAAACTAACTCTGGCTTGAGTGGCTGTTCTCCTAGTAGATCTTACTACGATTTCACCTTCCGGCACCACTTGGTCTGTGTTATCTTCCATATCACTCATGTCACTTTCCCTCAGATTTTCATTTACCTTTGATTGAACACCTAATTCCAAGGGAATCAATTTATTAATTGTGCGTAAACTTTCCTGGCCATGACACAACACTTTGACATTCCTGACAACACCTTGTGCATCTGGGTACAATGTCAATACTTTGCCCAGAGGCCACAATGTTCGATGTTGTTCAGTGTCAATTAACACAATGTCACCTGGTTGAATGGTCTGTCGATTTACTGTCTCTGTCATACCATAAAAGTGTTCATGTAGTGTAAGAAGATATTCCTTACGCCACACATTAAACCAAATATCAATTACTTCATTTAACATTTTAAATTTATTACACAACACTGCCGCATCATTGTAATCTTCATCACTTTCTTCCAGATTATCTCTATAGACAGGGGCAGCTTCCAATTTCCTTCCATATATTAGGTGATAAGGTGTTAATACATCTGCATCAGGTGTATCACTCATGTACGAGAGAGGCCTATTATTTATATGATTCTCCGCCTCCACTAACACTGCACGGAATTCTTCCAAATTAATTCTCTTCCGGTGTAGTACTTTACGGAGACACCTCTTCACTGTGCCTATCAGTCTTTCGTACAGCCCCCCCCTGCCAAGGGGCTCTAGGAGTAATAAATTTCCAGGTACACCCTCGTTGGGTTAACAGAGACTGAACATCGTTACTATTATTTAATTCTATCAAATGTTGAGCACCTGCTACAAAATTTGTGGCATTATCCGAAATCATCAATCTCGGACAGGATCTCCTAGCTGCAAATTTTCAAAACAGCTGTATAAACTGTTCTGCAGACAAGTCCTGTGCCACTTCTAAATGAACTGCCCTAGTAGCAGTACAGGTGAACAAACAAACATATACTTTCAGTGGAACACCATCTGAAGTACCTGTTAAAATTATTGGACCACTATAGTCTACACCTGTTACATCAAATGGTTTCACTAATTGTACACGCTCCTTTGACAATGGTGGAGGACCTGGGTACATATAGGATCTGGCATCCACACGGCGACATATTACACAAGATTTAATCACCCTTTTTACACTTTGCCATCGTTGTGGAATCCAGAAAGTTTCCCTAATACAATTTAAGGTATCTTGTACCCCACCATGCATTACATTTTTATGGGCATTTAGAACAATTAAATTTGTTAGATAATGAGTTTTGGGCAGTAAGATAGGGTGTTTAGCATAATCATCCAATTCAGCATTTTGTAACCTACCTCTGCACCTAATTACATTGTTCTCTAAATACAGCCCCAATTTCTCTATTATAGAACCTTTCACAATTTTTCTTTCCATCATCAATTTAATCTCATTTCCATAGATTTCCTCCTGTACCCTCTTTATCCAATATTCAAGAGGATGTGAAAACTTATATGATATATTCATCTTGTTTAGAAATTTAAACACCAACTTAGTTACATTGATTAGTTTGGGTAAAGAAGAATACCTATTTATATCAATGGCTAAGGGAGGACAAACTATTGGAGTGGTGGTCACAGTAATTTCAACAGGAGCAATATACGCCTTTTGTACAGGCCAATTAGCTTTATTTACCAACCAACTCGGTCCTTTAAACCATGATACAGCATTTACAAATTTAGCATAAGGTAAACCTCGAGACAAGAAATCAGCTGGATTCTCCTCACCAGGTATATGATTAAATGTTAACATATGCTGACCCAAACTATTATACTTCTCTTGCATCTGATTAATTTCAGCGACTCTGTTTTGTACGTACACAATTTTACTGTTTCCATTACGAATCCATTGTAAGGATACCTCATTATCAGACCAAATTACAGTGTCGCTAATATTTATCTCATGCAACTTATTTCTTATATAATTAGCTAATTTGACACCTACATAAATGGCTGTTAATTCCAACTGAGGCAAGGTACGTGATTTAATTGGAGACACTTTAGCCTTAGACATAACAAGAGAAATAACACTGTTGCATTGAAGGTAAGCAACTGCTCCATATGCCAATTCTGAAGCACCACAAAAAATGTGGAGTACATTTTTCCCATTTGGATTGGTCACCTGGTGTGGGAACTCCAACATTGGAATTTTCTCATAATCACCAATTAATTCATCCCACCTGTTAATGAATTCCTCAGGTAGAATTTCATCCCAAGCACATTTAAGTTTCCATGCTTCTTGAATTAATAATTTCCCTCTTATAGTAAGGGGTAACACTAAACTTAGTGGATCAAAACATTTGGAAATTTCAGCAAGCAAAACTCTCTTAGTTAATTTATTGGGCATACTGTAATTATTAGGTTTTAACATTAACAAATCTCTCTCAGTATCCCAAGTTAATCCCAATACATTACTACATTTTGGCACTTCATCTCCAGGGTAATCTTTACTTATTTTGTCCATTAATTTGGACGAATTACTATTCCATTCCCTCAGAGGCATATTTGCACTTTGCATTATTTCATTAGCCTCTCCATAAGTCATTAACAGTTCCTCTTCAGTTGACGTCACACCCAGGAAATTGTCCACATAAAATTGTTTGCTCATTACTTTACTCAGTGGACTTCCTGTATGTTTAAGGTGTGCATTTATCGTCGTTTGAAGTAGGAACTGACTGGATGTAGCACCAAATAATACGCTCCTAAAGCGAAAGGTTTTCAGAGGGCTAAGTGGGTCACTAGGATTCTCAGGCCATAAGAAACGGGTACAATCCCGGTCAGCCTCTTGTAAACCCATTCTTAAGAAAGCTTTATGTCAGCCGTAAAGGCATAATTCTTCACCCTGAAATTTAATAAGATATCACCTAATTTTTCCGTCAACGACGGACCTGTCATCAAACAGTCATTTAAACTAGGTACATTTTTGTTACTCCTGGCACTACAATTAAACACAATCCTCAGAGGAGTGGTCTTAGAATCCTTCTTCACTCCGTGATGTGGTAAATAGTGACCATAAATTTTGGCTTGCTCAGGAGGTACCTTTTCTATAAATTTATTAATTAACTGCTCAGCAATTATATCATTATAGGCAGTTAACAATTCTGGTGTCTTACTCAGTTCGCGGAGCTGAGCCTTTAACTGTCCATATGCCATTCTGTAATTAGTGGGCAATTCTGGATGGTTCAGTCTCCACGGAAGTCGTACCCAGTATTGTCCAGATTCAAATTTTACATCTCTCAGGTATTGATCCTGAGTAAAAGAATCATCTGGACTTTCTTCAGTTACATTTATTCCAATTTATGCACTGGCTCAACACCATCCTCTATGGAAGAATTATACTGGGGTACGATTTCATGAGTAAGACACACAGTTATAGTATTTGTAGTTTCCTCTAGTCATGAATTATTATTACGAGGAATCCTACCATACATTACATGGCCTCCTGCAGTCTTCAGAAGGGTGACACCACATTTCTTTACCATACCCTTTACAAAGGAGGCATAATAGTCACTACCTATCAAAATATTTATTGGGCCTACAGAATCATCACTTACACCAGAAGGTGCTAAATTTACATTATGTGAAAGTCTTTCTGTAGTTTTACTAAGCCCTACTGTAGTTATTTTCTCTGGAAGTCTATCTACAATTACTGCATTAACACGTTTTTTCTCATTGCCCAACCTGACAGTTACATAAACAGTGTCATACAATTGAGACCTTTTATCCGAGAGAAAACCAGATATTTTACGTTTTATGAAAGTACGCTGGGATCCCTGGTCCAATTATCATCAATTTTTACCTGTAACACAGGTAAGGCTACTTCAGCAAAACCATCATTATTAACATTAGCAGCAATTTTTACATTAGCTACTGTTGTGTCAGGATTGTAAACATTATCATTATTATCAACATTATCATATAGACCTTTACACATGACTATATGGTGTCTTCCTTTGTGACATTGATAACAGTAGTTTAATTTGGCATAACAATCCTTTACATTGTGATTACCTAAACACCTGATACATCTGCCAAGTTCCTCCAATCTTTCAACTTTATCATTCCATGAATTGTATGCAATGCAATTCCATGAATTGTATGCAATGCAATTAGAAAAATGAGTACCCTTGCAGAAGAGACAATCTCTCTTTTCTTTGACTGGTTTCTTATTAACTGGGCTACTCTTAGGAGGGTACTTATTCTTCTTACCTTGTGGAGAATCATTATTTCTGATTCCTCCTAATTGATATGCTCCTATGCAACTCTTTTTAGGAAATGAAATTTTATTATTACCATTGGGATAATTTTTCCCTTTGTGAAACTTGACAGATACCTCAGAGTTATTATGTGTTGCATCTTTAAAATGAGTTAGTTGGCTGGTCTGCAACTGCACAATTAATTCTTGTAGACCTAATCTTATTTCCTCCAGTCCAAAATAACCTTTGTGATATTTATTCGAGAGCCATTCAAGTGTTTTACAACTTAATTTATTCTGTACCATGGCACTCAATAACCAGTCTGATTCCTTCAGATTATACGTATTACTTAAAGTTTTCAAAGTGCTCTCCAGTTTAACTCTAAACTGCTGTAAACCTTCGTAAGTGTGATCTGGAGATTTTAAATTAACAATGATATTCACTAGATCCAACCTACTTTGTTCTATATTACCATAAGTGACCTTCACCAAGTCAACTGCTTCCTTGTAAGAGTCATCTACATTAGGAAAGGCTTGTATGAGTATGTGAGCATCTCTTACCTGTCCTTTGAGGTAAAATAATTTAGTTACACAGGCTAGGTCACTCCTGTCATGCACAGCTGCTTTAAAAATTGACCAAAACTCCTCTCAGTTTTCTCCAGGATTAAATACAGGTAAACATAATTCTGGGAGTTTTGGCAAAGACGTATTATTTGTTGGAGCAGACTGATTAACTGCCTGGTTTACACATTTTAATTTATTCAAGGCCTGACTTTTACAAGAAAGAAACTTTTCCTCTAATTCACAATACTGATTAATCATAAGATCTACTTCAGTCTCATCTACACAGTTTACTAATAAATCTCCTTCATATTTGTTGTAATATAATTTGTATGAATCATATCTATTCCCTAAAGCATCTAAATACAATTTTAAATCATCAGTATTCGCAGTTTCTTGATTCATTAATTTCAAGCACTTATTTTATGCCTTGGTTACATGCCCTTTTTTAGCCTGTATTGATGCTTTCTTTACTCTATATTCCATATGTTTGTCTTCTATGTTAATTTCCTCATTTTCAGCCATGATGTAATGTATTAAATTCAACTTTATTAATAACACTGATTACAACTTACAACACTGATACAACTTACCTTTGAATAAATCCTAGCTACTTGAGATTAGCAATTACATATAAGAAAATAATATAAACTTCAAATGTACATTAATACAAACCTTTAGCCAGCCTTGGCTTATCAAAATTAATATTATACAAATTAATAAATCCTTGCCAGAATTTGGCATAGCAAAATTAATATTATACACAATATAATCTTTAGGCACACTTTTCTTATCAACTACACATACACTGATATAAATCTTGGCCAGAATTGTCTTATCAAATTAATATTATACATATACATTAATATAAATCCTAGCCACTTTGGCTTTGTGATGAATGGTTTGAAAAACCGACAAGTTGAAGATTGAGACACTTATGCAGCATATGGGAATCTTTATTCAGGAAACGTTTCGCCACACAGTGGCTTCATCAATCCAATACAAAGAGGAAGGCGTAAGGAGAGGAGGAGAACGAGGTAATCAGTCCCTCAACCTGGAGTCGATGTGTTCAGTCCATCAATCTTGTAGAATGTACAGCATAGGGCCGTAGACGTGGCTTATATACTGTAGTGAGGTGACGTGAAGCAGATGGAGGCGGGGTCATAGTGGTACCATCCACTAGTCGAAGTAGGTCTTCGTCCAAAGGTTGAACAAGTGTTGAAGAATTCTTTGTAACAAGATCCCATGATGCTGCAGTGTCTGACAGTTGTGATGAATGGTTTGAAAAACCGACAAGTTGAAGATTGAGACACTTATGCAGCATATGGGAATCTTTATTCAGGAAACGTTTCGCCACACAGTGGCTTCATCAGTCCAGTACAAAGAGGAAGGCGTAAGGAGAGGAGGAGAACGAGGTAATCAGTCCCTCAACCTGGAGTCGATGTGTTCAGTCCATCAATCTTGTAGAATGTACAGCATAGGGCCGTAGACGTGGCTTATATACTGTAGTGAGGTGACGTGAAGCAGATGGAGGCGGGGTCATAGTGGTACCATCCACTAGTCGAAGTAGGTCTTCGTCCAAAGGTTGAACAAGTGTTGAAGAATTCTTTGTAACAAGATCCCATGATGCTGCAGTGTCTGACAGTTGTGTATTGGACTGATGAAGCCACTGTGTGGCGAAACGTTTCCTGAATAAAGATTCCCATATGCTGCATAAGTGTCTCAATCTTCACTTTGGCTTTGCAAAATTAATATTATACACATTAATATAATTAGCTACACTTGGCTTATCAATTACACATACACTTATACACATTAATATAATCTTTAGCCACACTTGACTTATCCAAATTAATATTTTAATAATTATAATCCACTACACATTAAGTAAATTTGTGAATTTAACATCCACCTCCTTCTGTCATTTCACATATAATTATTAAGTAATTAACTAATTAATGACTTCACTAATTACCTCCAGTTCAAGAAGGACCAACGGGCAAATTAAATTTGGAAAATTGCATTTAGCTGAA
Organism: Cherax quadricarinatus; assembly: GCF_038502225.1. NCBI lineage: Eukaryota > Metazoa > Arthropoda > Malacostraca > Decapoda > Parastacidae > Cherax > Cherax quadricarinatus. Next base: position 27,997,095 of record NC_091296.1, read on the forward strand.
TGTATCATTATATACATAACAGTAAATGAACAAAGATAATTATTATTTATCAGTTAGACATGTAGGAATTTGGGACACCTAGGTCGCAAAAATGTCCCCCTTCGATACCTACCACTGTCATATCCACAAGTTGCTCTGGACATATTAATTACCAATGAAATATGTATAACCAGGAATACTGGTAAATATATAAATTTTGTGGACTGTATATTAAAAATAATAAATAGATATATATATATATATATATATATATATATATATATATATATATAGACAATTACATAACAGAAGGAAAATATATCTTAATATCACTCACCAATTTGACTGGAGATTAATGTGTATCATACTCAGAAAACCTCACTCTAACTAAATCTATGAAAATAATGCTAGCCAGAATTATACACAAATCTAGAGAGCTTATCTGAGGTTCCTGGAGAGGTCTTGTCCAGTCGCCTGATATCTCAAGCTATGCAGGAATGCATATCCACCAATTTCGCCTCCTATTTGAGAGGTGTTAGCCCAATTTTAACCTCTAGACAACGAAAAATTCTTCCCATTTCACCAACGTTTACTTGGCTCATTCAAACCAATATGGCGACTGTCCTCTTTTTAAAAATACACTTTTATTAAATACAATATAGGGCATCTATTTACCTATAAATTACCGTATTTCTGGAAAATATACAGTATTTTCCACACACCCATCTAACCATCTCTCCCTCACACACATACACACACATACACACACAAGGGTAGACACTTATAGAAGCTTTAGACCCTAGTACCAATTTCCGCCAAACACACGGACACACACACATACGCACACATATACACACACACACACACCTCTACTAGGCGAATACACGCACACACACACACACACACAGACCCGTATCAGTAACGTGTATAGTATGCAAAGTCATGGAGAAGATCATCAGGAGGAGAGTGGTGGAGCACCTGGAAAGAAACAAGTGTATAATTGATAACCAGCACGGTTTCAGGGAAGGAAAATCCTGTGTCACAAACCTACTGGAGTTTTATGACAAGGTGACAGAAGTAAGACAAGAGAGAGAGGGGTGGATCGACTGCATTTTTTTTGGACTGCAAGAAAGCCTTCGGCACAGTTCCTCACAAGAGGTTACTGCAAAAGCTAGAGGATCAAGCACACATAACAGGAAAGGCACTGCAATGGATCAGAGAATACCTGACAGAGAGGCAACAACGAGTCATGGTACGTGACGAGGTGTCAGAGTGGGCACCTGTGACAAGCGGGGTTCCACAGGGGTCAGTCCTAGGGCCTGTGCTGTTCTTGATATATGTGAATGACATAATGGAAGGGATAGACTCAGAAATGTCCTTGTTTGCAGATGATGTGAAGTTAATGAGAAGAATCAAATTGGATGAGGATCAGGCAGGACTACAAAGAGACCTGGACAGACTACAAGCCTGGTCCAGCAACTGGCTCCTTGAGTTTAATCCTGCCAAATCCAAAGTCATGAAGATTGGGGAAGGGCAAAGAAGACCGCAGACACAATATAGTTTAGATGGCCAAAGACTGCAAACCTCACTCAAGGAAAAAGATCTGGGGGTGAGTATAACACCAAGCATATCTCCTGAGACACACATCAATCAGATAACTGTTGCAGCATACGGGTGCCTGGCAAACCTACGGATAGCATTCCCATACCTCAGTAAGGATTCACTCAAGACTCTGTATACCATTTATGTCAGGCCTATACTGGAGTATGCAGCACCAGTTTGGAATCCACACCTAGTCAAGCACATCAAGAAATTAGAGAAAGTGCAAAGGTTTGCAACAAGACTAGTCCCAGAGCTACGGGGATTGTCCTAAGAAGAAAGGTTGAGGGAAATCGGCCTGACGACACTGGAGGACAGGAGGGTCAGGGGAGACATGATAACGACATATAAAATACTGTGCGGAATAGACAAGGTGGACAAAGATGGGATGTTCCAGAGAAGGGACACAGATACAAGAGGTCACAATTGTAAGTTGAAGACTCAGATGAATCAAAGGGATGTTAGGAAGTATTTCTTCAGTCATAGAGTAGTCAGGCCATGGAATAGCCTAGAAAGTGACGTAGTGGAGGCTTGAGCCATACATAGTTTTAAGGCAAGGTATGATAAAGCTCATGGGGCAGGGAGAGAGAGGATCTAGTAGCAATCAGCGAAGAGGCGGGGCCAGGAGCTATGACTCGACCCCTGCAACCACAAATAGGTGAGTACAAATAGGTGAGTACACGCACACACACATACACCTGTAAGGACCCCATTATCAGGTGGTCACTCTACCCTCAGTCTTCTTTCCACTCCCCTCCCCTTCTAATCCCATCACACACACACACCTCCCCCGCTTCTAAGGGTCACTCATCCTTCTCTCCCCCTCCCCCCTCCCCCCTTAATCCCATCCCTCTCTCTCCCACACATGCACACACACATACACAAGCACACATACACAAGCACATACACACTTGACACAAAACACGTACTCCCCCTTCCTCTAACCACCTCTCCCCCTCCCTCTAGCCACCTACCCTTCCCCCAAACCATCTAACCCCTCCCCCAAACCATCTAACCCCTCCCCCAAACCATCTAACCCCCTCCCCCAACCACCTCTCCCCCTCCAATAACCATCCTCCCCCTCCCCCATAACCATCCATCCCCACTCCCCCTAACCATCTATTCCCCTCCCCCAAACCATCTCTCCCCCTTCTTTCTGTGGGGCAACCTAGAACTAGGATGAGAACAAAGGGCCAGAAGGACGAATCTGGGAGGGAGGACTGGGAGGCAGAGCTCATAAAAAGGGAGGAAGACTGGGGAAGGAGGCTAGATGAGCTTGCAAGGAAGATGGAGGAGAGGTTAGCAGCAGAATGCAGAAGATGGGAGCAACATGCCACAGTAGCAGAAGCCAAGATACAGAGATTAGAAGAGAAGCTTAGAAATCTGAAGCAGCCTAGAGACAAAGATAATACAGAAGTAGCATCAGCAATGTTTACATCAGACACAGACAAAGGGTCTGAAGGGAACATGGAAGCTAAACTGTATGCAGAGGTCCTGTCAAACCCACATGGGGCCAAAACAAAGACAGGGAGCACACTAGGACAGAATGAGAGGTTGGAAGACATTGAAGGAACTAGGACATGTGCAGGAACCTTACCAGACACTTGTGGGGACCAGGAACAGGTGAGCAGGAAGGACAAACCAATGAGCATAGGGGCCACAGCTAGGGAAGGGACTGAAGGAAGGAACACTCCACAGGAAGGAACTAAAACACCTCAGAGGATGCAATAGGAGTCACAGTGGGAGGTGGAAAGGGAGAGATCAGTTTTTGTCTATGGGCTAGACGAAGCTGAAGGGGAAACTTATGATGAAAGAAAGCAGGAGGAGAAAAAAGCGATTAAAGGTATGAAGGTGATAGGCGAGGGAGACATGACCCAGGTGGCAAATTTTCAGAGAATCGGGTTTTTCACAAAGAAAAGGAATCGGCCTCTCAAAGTAATTTTCAAGGCAGAATCAACTCAAACCACAATCCTGCAGGAGAAAGCACAGCTGAGAGGCAAACAGGAGTTCATGAGTGTGTACCTCAATCGAGACAGAACACAGGAGGAAAGGATGATACTGAAAGAGAGAGTGCAAAAACGAAAGGAGGAATGGGAGGAAATGAAAAAAGAGAGCAGAATAACCCAGGAACAGGTGGAAGGACAAGCACACCCCCCAGAAACACCTGCAGAAAGACTCCAGCCATGACACCCCTAAGGCAACTGAACAATCCAAACCAACCATCACACACCGATCCCTCTGTTCCCACCCCACGCACCATGAACCCTACCCCTACAGCATCCCCCTATGGGAGCTACAGAAACAAAACTCATTGAGACAATAACAGATGCAATCTTCCCACCAGGATATCAGATCATGAGGAAAGATAGAAGGGGCACAGAGGGAGGAGAGGTTGCTCTGCTCGTAAAAAACCGATAGAAATTCGAGAAAATGGGAGGCATAGATGAGACAGGAAAAAGGGACTACATAGTAGGTACACTTCAGTCTGGGGAGCACAAGGTGGTCATTGCAGTGATGTATAATCCACCACAGAACTGCAGGAGGCCAAGAGAGGAATATGAAGAGAGCAACAGAGCAATGGTGGACACACTTGCTGAGGTGGCAAGAAGAACTCACTCCAGCAGAGCAAAGTTGCTGGTTATGGGGGATTTCAACCACAGGGAGATTGACTGGGAAAACCTGGAGCCACATGGGGGTCCCAAAACATGGAGAGCCAAGATGTTGGATGTGGTGCTGGAAAACCTCATGCACCAACAAGTTAAGAACACTACCAGAGTGAGAGAGGAGGATGACCCAGCAAGATTGGACCTTGTGTTCACCCTGGGCAGTGCAGACATTGAGGACATCACATATGAGAGTCCCCTAGGAGCTAGTGACCACATGATTCTGTGCTTCGAATACATAGTAGAGTTGCAAGGTGAGAGAGTAACAGGAGTTGAATGGGAAAAGCCTGACTATAAAAGAGGGGACTACATAGGGTTGAGGAACTTCCTGCAGGTGGTTCCGTGGGACAGAGAACTGGCAGGAAAGCCAGTAAATGAAATGATGGAATATGTAACAACAAAATGCAAGGAGGCAGTGGAAAGGTATATTCCCAAGGGCAACAGAAACAATGGGAAGACCCTGACCCTGAAAACTGTTGTATAGCCACATCAGGAGGAAGACAACAGTCAAAGACCAGGTGATCAGACTGAGGACAGAAGGTGGAGAACTCACAAGAAATGATCAGGAGGTATATGAGGAGCTAAACAGGAGATTTAAGGAAGTTTTTACAGTAGAGACAGGAATGGCTCTGGGAAGATAGCACAGATGGGAACATCAAGAGGGAATATACCAACAAGTGTTGGATGACGTATGGACAACCGAGGAGGAGGTGCAGAAGCTGCTAAGTGACCTTGATACCTCAAAGGCGATGGGACCAGACAACATCTCCCTGTGAGTCTTTAGAGAAGGAGCAGAGATCCTGTGCGTGCCCCTAACCACAATCTACAACACATCCCTTGAAACTGGGCAACTACCTGAGAAATGGAAGACAGCAAATGTAGTCCCCATATTTAAGAAAGGAAACAGAAATGAGGCACTAGATAAGATAAGATAAGATAAGATTTCGTTCGGATTTTTAACCCCGGAGGGTTTGCCACCCAGGATAACCCAAGAAAGTTAGTGCATCATCGAGGACTGTCTAACTTATTTCCATTGGGGTCCTTAATCTTGTCCCCCAGAATGCGATCCACACCAGTCGACTTACACCCAGGTACCTATTTGCTGCTAGGTGAACAGGACAACAGGTGTAAGGAAACGTGTCGAAATGTTTCCACCCGCCGGGAATCGAACCTGGGCCCTCTGTGTGTGAAGCGGGAGCTTTAGCCACCAGGCCACCAGGCCGCCGGGCCACTAAACTACAGACCTGTGTTTCTGACATGTATTGTGTGCAAAGTCATGAAGAAGATTATCAGGAGAGTGGTGGAACACCTGGAATGGAACAAGATTATAAATGAAAACCAGCATGGGTTCATGGAAGGCAAATCCTGTGTCACAAACCTTCTGGAGTTTTATGACAATGTAACAGAAGTAAGACACGAGAGAGAGGGGTGGGTTGATTGCATTTTCCTAGACTGCAGGAAAGCCTTTGACACAGTTCGCCGAAACTCTCTCCAGGTAAACTCCAGGTAAGTTCCCCACAAGAGATCAATGCAGAAGCTGGAGGATCAGGTGCATATAAAAGGGAGGGCACTGGAATGGATCAGGGAATACCTGACAGGGAGGCAACAACGAGTCATGGTATGTGAAGGGGTATCACAGTGGGCGCCTGTGACGAGCGGGGTCCCACAGGGGTCAGTTCTAGGACCAGTGCTATTTTTGATACATGCGAACGACATGATGGAAGGAATAGACTCTGAAGTGTCCCTATTTGCAGATGATGTGAAGCTGATGAGAAGAATTAAATCGGATGAGGATGACGCAGGACTACAAAGAGTCCTGGACAGGCTGGACATGTGGTCCAGAAACTGGCTTCTCGAATTCAACCCTGCCAAATGCAAAGTCATGAAGATTGGGGAGAGGCAAAGAAGACCGCAAACAGAGTATAGGCTAGGTGGACAAAGACTACAGACCTCACTCAGGGAGAAAGATCTTGAAGTGACCATAACACCGAGCACGTCACCGGAGGCACACATCAACCAAATAACTGCTGCAGCATACGGATGCCTGGCAAACCTGAGAATAGCGTTCCGATATGTTAATAAGGAATCGTTCAAGACACTGTATGCTGTGTATGTTAGGCCCATACTGGAGTATGCAGCACCAGTCTGGAACCCACACCTGGTCAAGCACGTCAAGAAGTTAGAGAAAGTACAAAGGTTTGCAACAAGGCTAGTCCCAGAGCTCAGGGGAATGTCGTACGAGGAAAAGTTGGGGGAAATCGGACTGACGACACTGGAGGACAGAAGGGTCAGGGGAGACATGATAACGACATACAAGATACTGCGGAGAATAGACAAGGTGGACAGAGATAGGATGTTCCAGAGAGGGGACACAGAAACAAGGGGTTACATCTGGAAGCTGAAGACTCAGACGAGTCACAGGGACGTTAGGAAGTATTTCTTCAGTCATAGAGTCGTCAGGAAGTGGAATAGCCTAGCAAGTGAAGTAGTGGAGGCAGGAACCATACATAGTTTTAAGAAGAGGGATGACAAAGCTCAGGAAGCAGAGAGGGAGAGGACCTAGTAGCGATCAGTGAAGAGGCAGGGCCAGGAGCTGAGTCTCGACCCCTGCAACCACAATTAGGTGAGTACCCAAGTACCCATTTTATTCTGATGGGTGAACATGGACGGCAGGTGTCTTATGGAAACACGTCCGTAATGTTTTCCAGCCGTACCGGAGGAGATTCGAACTCCAGACCTCAGTGTGTGAGCTGAATGTGCGCAGTAATGATGAAAGAGTCAAGCTCAGTGTCATAAGTTAGCTTTAGCGCCATTAGGATAGCAAAAAACTCAGTTTGCAGTGTAGACGCCCAGTTGTTAATTCTTATGCCTTGTATAAAGAAAAGGTTTTTATATTATTATATTCGGGCCACCCTGCCTTGGTGGGAATGTGGCCCGGTGGCCTGGTATATTCGGGCCAAATAGGTACCCTGCCTTGGTGGGAATCGGCCAGCGTGCTAATAAAAAAAAATTATGAGAGAGTTGGGTTGAGACAGCAGGAGTCGTGGTAGCCCTTAAAGTAACAACAACAGTGATCAGCTGACATGGCAACACCTCACCTGCTGCGTTTGAACACTCTTTTTGTTTTCTTGATAAATCTATTCGCCTACAATTGTTTTTATTGTATGTAAGGTAAATTTAGGTTGGTGCTCTGTAAGGCAACAGAGGTATTTCATCGTAAGGCTATTTTTTTCTCCTCGTAATGACAAGTTTGGAGTTTTGGAGGATCCTAGATTTTGCTGTTGATAACACCACTATCATAACTCACGCGGGTTTAGTGCTTATATTTTAATGTAACTTTTAAACCGCCAGCTTCTTGACATGTCACAGACTTACTGATGTGTAGCCATTCTTCTAGAACATAACAGGACCTGCTGATAAATAAGACACTTTTGCAGTTCATGGTTATCTTGCTTACCAAAACGTTTTGCCTGTACAACAGCTTCCTCAGTCAGATACAGGTGAGTGTAGCCCTGGATGCAGTGCTACATTCACCTGATTAGTAAACCGACAAGTTGATAAATGAGACACTTGTGCAACATTTGGATATCTACTCTGGGAACATTTCGGCAGTCATTGGTTTTTTCTCCTGTACAGAAAAAGGTAAAAGATAAGGAAGACTTTGAGGTAATCAGTCCCTCAGGCTGAAGTCTGTGTGTTCATTAGATCAAGATTGATGGATTTAACACAGACCCCAGGCTGAGGGACTGATTACCTCAAACTCCTCCTCAGCTTCCATCTTTCTCCGCATAGGACCGCTAAGCCACTGGCTAGCAAAATGTTTCCAGAATAAAGATTCTCAGATGTTGAACAAGTGTCCCATATATCAGCTGGAAGCAGTAAAAGTAGTATTAATGTGATCAGTCCCTCAAGCCTTCCTTGAATCTTGTATGAGGGACTGACCACCTCCTACCCAGGATGAGGGACTAATCACCTCAGTATTACTTTTACTGCTTCCAGTGATGATACATGCACCTGTATCCAATTAAGAAAACCTAATGTATGGGCAAAACATTTTTGGCAATTAAGATATCCAAGTGTTTTAAATGTGTCTTATTTAACAACTTATCAGTGTTGTATATCATCACTAATATGATAACAGGACTTGTCTAGCATAGGCATACAGCTAGGCATGTCCTCCTTCCATGGGAAGTTGAGGTGCTACTTGCTTGGATAAATCTTTGATTGCCTCCCTTTCCCAAGGTGATGTGTGATATTTATAAGTTTATCTTTTCCCTTCCTATGAGGGAGGTTCCTTGATGCCTTGGAACATGGCTGTATGCATACATTCGCATCTTTCTTGTTGGAGTATATAGGTGCATGCCTAAAAGCATCCTTGATGCCAGAGAGAGGCCCTTGATCTAAGGAATTGGACCTGTGCTTCCCTTTCTTGAATCAACTGTGAATATCTCTCATTTCCCCAGTTAATGTATGACCTCTATGAGTTTAGTAGGTTAGTACTCATCTGTGAATGTTATAATAATGATAATTAACTTTTTGTTGTGAATATGATAATTAATTTTTACATTAGCAATTGATGTTCCCCAGTGTAAATGAATTGTCACTAAAAAGCAGTACCAAAACTGTCAGGATTTCCATCTTCACGAACTGGATGGCCTATAAAAATGGCATTCCCAACAGTTTTGGTCCAGAGTTGAAGAATTGTGGAGGAGTGGACTTTGAGATTACCTTCTCTGCAAGGCAGTCATGTAGGAAGTTGTGCCTATTATGAAAGCTATGGGGACAGAGGAGGTTGTGCAGGTAACGTCTGTATGAAATGTCCATTATGTTGTAGTGTGTGACAATTAGTAATAATGGTTAAATTACTGACAAAATATTAGTTAAAAGGACACGGATGCAGCTAATGTGACAATTTATTGTGGCAACATTTCACTCATAAGGAGCTTTCTCAAGCCATAACAGTTTCTTTCGCTTTCAAAAGCATATAAAAGCCTGATATCATTTTACACTATCATACTATGAAGCACACAATAGAGGTAGGCCTAAAAACACACTATGAAAGTAAAATGAATATGCAGTATGTGCTTTACTTACCTTAAAATATTTTCGTTCTAAGCTCATGAGTGGTGATTGTAAATTTGAAAAATTAATATTATTAGAGGAAGCATGAAGATGGCACATTTTCAATCCACACCAGTAAAAGTTTTAAAATATCAAACTTCTTTTTTTTATTAACACATTAGCCACTTCCCACCAAGGGGGGTGGCCCGAAAAAGAAAAACTTTTATCCTCATTCACTCCATCACTGTCTTGTCAGAGGTGCACTTGCACTACAGTTATAAAACTGCAACATTAACACCCCTCCTTCAGAGTGCAGGCACTGTACTTCCCATCTCCAGGACTCAAGTCCGGCCTACTGGTTTCTCTGAATCCCTTCATAAATGTTACCTTATTCACACTCCAAGGTAGCATTTATAACTTTAACGTACACTGATGTATCACTTTTAATTTCCATCAACACTTTTTCATTAGAGTTCACAATTGTACTAACCGTTTTGTGTGCCAAACCTAACTTACATTCTGTCTCAGCTATAGACATACCTTGCTTACTGAATTTAATAATTTCTAATGTGACATTTAACCCTTTCAGGGTTGCCAGGTCCTCTCTGAGACCTGTTCTCAGGGTTGCCAAATTTTCAAAAACAAAAATTATTTTTTCTTATGAAAAGATAATCTTTTCCCAATCATAATGACACCAAAAGTATGAAATTTGATGGAAAACTTACGGAATTATGCTCTCGCGAAATTAGCGGTCTCGATGATGTTTATGCATCGGCGATTTTGCCCACTTTGAGTCCTATTTTCGGCCAATTCCAGTGTACGAGTCGACAAAAATCATAACTATTTTGCTAGAACTCCATTTTTTATATCGAATGAGTACAAGAAGCCACCCATTTACCGATTTCAACTATCCAATACAGTGGTCAGAATTTAGCAATTTTGCCAATTTCACACAAATTTCAAAAGATGCCAATTTCCAAATAGGGTCCAGAATAAACAAGAAAGACATATCTGGCACTAAAATAACATTTCCTCTGTTCATTAGTCACGTCCCCACACCCCTCTTAAATTCTTTTGCTTTCCACTTTGAATTTTTATTCTCACATAAAATAGAAGATTTACTGTTATTCAGACTACTGCATTAGTGTAGAAATGGTTTGTTTACTTTTGAACTTTGGTAAAAATTTAACATTTCTGCTACTTTGAGCTCAATTTCAAAGTACTTTTCATTGTAAAACCAGTCAAAATCATCTCAATTTCTGTAATGTCTTCCATTCTATAAAATGAGACCAGAAAAACTAGAATACAACAATAAATACCATACGAAAATGCAGTGCAAAGTCGCTGTTTTAATCCAAAAACACGGTCAAAGTTTTGTTTTTCTCATTACGCACTGTGTGCTGCAGGATTTTTTTTTATACTGCGCACGCTGACCACGTAGACCCATTCTTTCATATGTAGGCCTACCAGCTTTCTCTCACTAGATTTGAGGGCACTAGAATTTAGGCGTACTTGTATGTCAAAAACCCTGGTGCATAAGCCGTACTAGTACGGCCGAAACCCCGAAAGGGTTAAACTAAGAGGCTTATGACTCCTCATTTTATCATAACTATGCTTAGATGCCATTGTAATAAACACAACAGTATTAAATAAAATATACATACAGGTGGTCTCCACTTTACAGTGTTTCTCTTTACAGCATTCTGCTAAAGCAACAGTTTTCAGTTATACCCATTCTTCATTTATTCAGACTTCCTACTATAAGCTAAGAAGGTAAATAAGTTAAGTAATGTATGTACTTTATATGTATTTTTTAAGCTTAACTCTATTGCTCACTAAATATACGATAGTGTAAACATGTTAACAGGCTTTCACATGCATTTGAAAGTAACAAAAAGGCTATGTTTCACTTTACAGTGATTTTTGCTTTAGAGCAATGCCCTAACTTGCTGTATATAAGCTGGGCCCTCTTGTAATAACTTTAAAATGTTTGAAACTTTGGAAAATTGCCTGAATACAGAGAGATGCAGAGTGCACCAACAATAAAATGACACCAGACGCCCTTTCCTGGCTCAGGTGATGAGTGCGTCGGGTTGAAAAACGTAGAAAAAGTGAAACAAGTACCAAATGTAATGAACAATGGGTATAGTTGAAAACCATAAATTAATGGAATACCAAAAAGTGAAACACCATAAAGTGGGGCCCTCTGTAGAAGGGAGTCAATGAAGTGGAAGGTGTGTATGAAGCAGTGACAGTAGTAATAGTGATCAGATGTTTGAAGCCTTCTGTATTAGATATAAAAAGCCTTGAAAAGGAAAAGGTTGCACCACCTAAGCTGTTAATGCAAATTCTCTGAAAATTACGCTCTAAGTTATTTGACTCTCCAAACAACTATCAGGCACATTTGCATAAGTGGTGTTAAAATTTCTTGGTCTACTGCTTATTTTATTATTGCTGGGTGAAGCAGATGCATGCACAGAACACACAATGCTTCTTTCTATTTTATCCTTAATTGAAAATAAAGTGAATTGAAATTTGTGAGTTACAGAATTGTGGTCATAATTTAATGACATGTATAATGCCAGGCCCTAAATATATATACTATCTTGCATGTTTTAGGCATGTACAACTTAAAAAATAGTGGTTACCACATGTCAAATGCTTATTAATTTTACATAATTGAAAAGCTAATAGTAAAGCATAAGTGTATAAAATTTAATAGTACTTTAGAAACTAATGCACACTAGTATTTTTCAGACAACAAAAATCATAATGGGGAATCAGCTGGCAGGCATTGCCCCATCACAGATATTCCCAGTGGAAACCTACCTGTCAGATCTTCCAGATATTCACTATGAAGCAAGGCAAGTAAAATTAAATACTGATGTTAAAGCTCCACTACTACTACCACTACCACTTCCTGCCTATATATACCTTTCCTGCTCTACTTCTCGTTAGTGTGACTTTGTAAATGGTCCAAGTTGGACTGAAACGTTGTCGTAAGCTCCTCTCTTCTATGTGCGGGTTATTTGTGTATCTTTCCAGTCACGGTATTGTGCCTTTTTTTGTTATGCTAAAAAGCTAGAGTGTGGGAAGGTAGCAGTTGCCAAAATAGACCAATCTCACCAGCATTTTATAGTTGGGATAGAAGGGTCCCCTCACACTCCATCAGAGTGTGAGGGGACGTGCCCACGTGTGGCCTGAACTGCCCCATGTGTGCCAGTGTGAGCGCATATAAGGATACATTCGGTACATTCCATATTATCCATATTATCACTGTTTTTTGGTGCTTGTTTCTGCAAAATAAGTAACCATGGGCCCCAAGAAAGCTTCTAGTGCCAACCCTTCGAGAAAAAAGGTGCTAATGACTATTGAAATGAAGAAAGAGATAATTGCTAAGTACGAAAGTGGAGTGCATGTGCCGGAGCTGGCCAGGCTGTATAGTAAACCCCAATCAACCATCTCTACTATAGTGAGCAGGAAAACGGCAATCAAGGAAGCTGTTGTTGCAAAAGGTGCAACTTTGTTTTCGAAACAGAGATCGCTAGTGTTAGATGTTGAGAGACTGTTATTGGTGTGGATAAATAAAAAAAAAAATTTCACACTTTTGGGTGTCTTGCACAAATTAATTTGATTTCCATTATTTCTTATGGGGAAAATTAATTCGACTTTTGGTATTTTCGACATTCAATGAGCTCTCAGGAACGGATTAATATCGAATGTCGGGGGTCCACTGTACTCTAAATGGGTTTTTTTCATCTGTGGGTGCACTACCAGCTTCACAAGAAGTTTATCTGTTAATCAAGCCATAGTATTTAAGGTAACAAGAAAGCCAACTATCATTTGCCCCAGATTCTATGCCTTTTATGCCTTGATAGTGTCTCAGCAGCAGAGCAAAGCTTAACAGAAGGAGTGTTAATGCAAGTAATGTACTGTTGAGCATACCATTTATGCACTGCTTTTTTGGCCAGTGTATATTGGACTATATTCATATGCTTCCTAGGAATAACTAAAGATCTGCACTGTACTTTGTAGCATATGATGTAAGTGCTTCTTCAAATGTTAGATGCTGTTTCGGTATACCGTCCTTCTAACACACCTGGCTACTGCAATACCTGCTTCCAGGTTCCTTATTAATTCAAGTTCTTGCTTAACCCTTTCAGGGTTTCGGCCATACTAGTATGGCTTACGCACCAGGGTTTTTGATGTACTAGTACGCCTAAATTCTAGTGCCCTCAAATCTAGTGAGAGAAAGCTGGTAGGCCTACATATGAAAGAATGGGTCTATGTGGTCAGTGTGCGTGGTATAAAAAAAATCCTGCAGCACACAGTGCGTAATGAGAAAAAAAAACTTTGTGTTATTGGATTAAAACATTGACTTTGCACTGTATTTTTGTATGGGTGTTATTGTTGTATTCTAGTTTTCCTGGTCTCATTTTATAGAATGGAAGACATATTACAGAAATTGAGATGATTTTGACTGGTTTTACAAAGAAAACTACCTTGAAATTGTGCTCAAAGTAGCAGAAATGTTCGATTTTTACCAAAGTTCAAAAGTAAACAAATCATGCCAAGCGTCCAATACACCTCAACTGGTGAGTCTAATATTCTTTCACAAATGCACTGATAATATTTATACCATTTTTACACCAATGCAGTAGTATGCATAACAGTAAATCTTCTGTTTTTTTATTATATTTTTTATTATCACACTGGCCGATTCCCACCAAGGCAGGGTGGCCCGAAAAAGAAAAACTTTCACCATCATTCACTCCATTACTGTCTTGCCAGAGGGGTGCTTTACACTACAGTTTTTAAACTGCAACATTAACACCCCTCCTTCAGAGTCCAAGCACTGTACTTCCCATCTCCAGGACTCAAGTCCGGCCTGCCGGTTTCCCTGAACCCCTTCATAAATGTTACTTTGCTCACACTCCAACAGCACGTCAAGTATTAAAAACCATTTGTCTTCATTCACTCCTATCAAACACGCTCATTCACGCTTGCTGGAAGTCCAAGCCCCTCGCACACAAAACCTCCTTTACCCCCTCCCTCCAACCTTTCCTAGGCTGACCCCTACCCTGCCTTCCTTCCACTACAGACTGATACATTCTTGAAGTCATTCTGTTTCGCTCCATTCTCTCTACATGTCTGAACCACCTCAACAACCCTTCCTCAGCCCTCTGGACAACAGTTTTGGTAATCCCGCACCTCCTCCTAACTTCCAAACTACGAATTCTCTGCATTATATTCACACCACACATTGCCCTCAGACATGACATCTCCACTGCCTCCAGCCTTCTCCTCGCTGCAACATTCATCACCCATGCTTCACACCCATATAAGAGAGTTGGTAAAACTATACTCTCATACATTCCCCTCTTTGCCTCCAAGAACAAAGTTCTTTATCTCCACAGACTCCTAAGTGCACCACTCACCCTTTTCCCCTCATCAATTCTATGATTCACCTCATCTTTCATAGACCCATCCGCTGACACGTCCACTCCCAAATATCTGAATATATTCACCTCCTCCATACTCTCTCCCTCCAATCTGATATCCAATCTTTCATCACCTAATCTTTTTGTTATCCTCATAACCTTACTCTTTCCTGTATTCACTTTTAATTTTCTTCTCTTGCACACCCTACCAAATTCATCCACCATTCTCTGCAACTTCTCTTCAGAATCTCCCAAGAGCACAGTGTCATCAGCAAAGAGCAACTGTGACAACTCCCACTTTGTGTGTGATTCTTTATCTTTTAACTCCACGCCTCTTGCCAAGACCCTCGCATTTACTTCTCTTACAACCCCATCTATAAATATATTAAACAACCACGGTGACATCACACATCCTTGTCTAAGGCCTACTTTCACTGGGAAATAATTTCCCTCTTTCCTACATACTCTAACTCGAGCCTCACTATCCTCGTAAAAACTCTTCACTGCTTTCAGTAACCTACCTCCTACACCATACACCTGCAACATCTGCCACATTGCCCCCCTATCCACCCTGTCATACGCCTTTTCCAAATCCATAAATGCCACAAAGACCTCTTTAGCCTTATCTAAATACTGTTCACTTATATGTTTCACTGTAAACCCCTGGTCCACACACCCCCTACCTTTCCTAAAGCCTCCTTGTTCATCTGCTATCCTATTCTCCGTCTTACTCTTAATTCTTTCAATTATAACTCTACCATACACTTTACCAGGTATACTCAACAGACTTATCCCCCTATAATTTTTGCACTCTCTTTTGTCCCCTTTGCCTTTATACAA
The DNA here is from genome assembly GCF_038502225.1 of Cherax quadricarinatus. NCBI lineage: Eukaryota > Metazoa > Arthropoda > Malacostraca > Decapoda > Parastacidae > Cherax > Cherax quadricarinatus. Next base: position 28,012,678 of record NC_091296.1, read on the forward strand.
AGGAACTATGCATGCTCTCTGCCAATCCCTAGGTACCTTACCCTCTTCCATACATTTATTAAATAATTGCACCAACCACTCCAAAACTATATCCCCACCTGCTTTTAACATTTCTATCTTTATCCCATCAATCCCAGCTGCCTTACCCCCTTTCATTTTACCTACTGCCTCATGAACTTCCCCCACACTCACAACTGGCTCTTCCTCACTCCTACAAGATGTTATTCCTCCTTGCCCTATACACGAAATCACAGCTTCCCTATCTTCATCAACATTTAACAATTCCTCAAAATATTCCTTCCATCTTCCCAATACCTCTAACTCTCCATTTAATAACTCTCCTCTCCTATTTTTAACTGACAAATGCATTTGTTCTCTAGGCTTCCTTAACTTGTTAATCTCACTCCAAAACTTTTTCTTATTTTCAACAAAATTTGTTGATAACATCTCGCCCACTCTCTCAATTGCTCTCTTTTTACATTGCTTCACCACTCTCTTAACCTCTCTCTTTTTCTCCATATACTCTTCCCTCCTTGCATCACTTCTACTTTGTAAAAACTTCTCATATGCTAACTTTTTCTCCCTTACTACTCTCTTTACATCATCATTCCACCAATCGCTCCTCTTCCCTCCTGCACCCACTTTCCTGTAACCACAAACTTCTGCTGAACTCTCTAACACGACATTTTTAAACCTACCCCATACCTCTTCGACCCCATTGCCTATGCTCTCATTAGCCCATCTATCCTCCAATAGCTGTTTATATCTTACCCTAACTGCCTCCTCTTTTAGTTTATAAACCTTCACCTCTCTCTTCCCTGATGCTTCTATTCTCCTTGTATCCCATCTACCTTTTACTCTCAGTGTAGCTACAACTAGAAAGTGATCTGATATATCTGTGGCCCCTCTATAAACATGTACATCCTGAAGTCTACTCAACAGTCTTTTATCTACCAACACATAATCCAACAAACTACTGTCATTTCGCCCTACATCATATCTTGTATACTTATTTATCCTCTTTTTCTTAAAATATGTATTACCTATAACTAAACCCCTTTCTATACAAAGTTCAATCAGAGGGCTCCCATTATCATTTACACCTGGCACCCCAAACTTACCTACCACACCCTCTCTAAAAGTTTCTCCTACTTTAGCATTCAGGTCCCCTACCACAATTACTCTCTCACTTGGTTCAAAGGTTCCTATACATTCACTTAACATCTCCCAAAATCTCTCTCTCTCCTCTACATTCCTTTCTTCTCCAGGTGCATACACACTTATTATGACCCACTTTTCGCATCCAACCTTTACTTTAATCCACATAATTCTTGAATTTACACGTTCATATTCTCTCTTCTCCTTCCATAACTGATTCTTCAACTTTACTGCTACCCCTTCCTTTGCTCTAACTCTCTCAGATACTCCAGATTTAATCCCATTTATTTCCCCCCACCGAAACTCCCCTACCCCCTTCAGCTTTGTTTCGCTTAGGGCCAGGACATCCAACTTCTTTTCATTCATAACATCAGCAATCATCTGTTTCTTGTCATCCGTACTACATCCACGCACATTCAAGCATCCCAGTTTTATAAAGTTTTTCTTCTTCTCTTTTTTAGTAAATGTCTACAGGAGAAGGGGTTATTAGCCCATTACTCCCAGCATTTTAGTCGCCTCATACGACACGCATGGCTTACGGAGGAAATATTCTTTTCCACTTCCCTATGGACAATAGAAGAAATAAAGAAGAACAAGAGCTATTTAGAAAAAAGAGAAAAACCTAGATGTATATGTATATATATGCATGTGCATGTCTGTGAAGTGTGACCAAAGTGTAAGTAGGAGTAGCAAGATATCCCTGAGAATAAAAATTCAAAGTGGAAAGCAAAAGAATGTAAGAGTGGCGTGGGGACGTGACTAATGAACAGAGGAAATGTTATTTTAGTGCCAGGAATGTCTTTCTTGTTTATTCTGGACCCTATTCGGAAATTGGCATCTTTTGAAATTTGTGTGAAATTGGCAAAATTGCTAAATTCTGACCACTGCATTGGATAGTTGAAATTAGTAAATGGGTGGTTTCTTGTACTCATTCAATAGAAAAAATTGAGTTCTAGCAAAATAGTTATGATTTTTGTTGACTCGTACACTGGAATTAGCCGAAAATAGGGCTCAAAGTGGGCAAAATCGCCAATGCGTAAATATCATTGAGACCACTAACTTCGTGAGAGCATAATTCCGTAAGTTTTCCATCAAATTTCATACTTTTGGTGTCATTATGATCGGGAACAGATTCTCTATCTTTTCATAAGAATTTTTTTTTTTTTTTTTTTAAATTTGGGCGACCCTGAGAACAAGTCTCTGAGAGGACCTGTCGACCCTGGAAAGGTTAACAGTCAAGGTCACACACTTCACACCATCTGAAAAGACCTGGGCCAGGACACATACCAACGAATCATTCAAGTTCAAGTACTTCTTGGCACTACCACTTGCTTTAGAAGATGTTCTTAATAACACAGTACAGGGTACTCTAATAAAGAAAAGAAAGCACTGTTAATTCAGGGAAAATTTAGACCAAACGAGAATAATACGCGAGCACATGCAGACAGTAACAAACTGACATGGGTTGAGTCACTGTCTTCCGAGGAACAGTGGAAATGGACATGTCCAGGACAAAGCCTGACTTGGACGAACTTGCAATGACATTTAATTGGTCCTCTTCACCTGCAAGTCCCTCCCAAGAAGCTCATTGCTAGTAATCCCTTCCTTAAATAACTTGTTAAAACAACTTCTCAAGAAGAAATTTCTCGCTTAGCTGGTAGTAATAAGTTATCACAAGTTATATACACTTATGGCTCTAAACAAGAGTCTTCTGGCAGGGCTGCATCTGCTCTTGTTGCCATCTCCCTAGATGAGAACGATAATAAATTTGTTGAACTAGGCATAAGAATTAACTGGGCATCTACACTGCAAACTGAATTGTTTGCAATCCTAATGGTGCTAAAGCTAACTTACGACACTGAGCTTGACTCTGTCATCATTACTTATTCTGTGTCATCACTGAAGCTCTTAACTCACATAATGACTCTAACAGCATGCTCATTGGAGAAGCCAGGTATAGATACTCTAAAATCAGGGACAAAGGAATTAATGTACAATTGCTATGGATCCCATCACACATTGGATTACTCCATGATAAAGTTGATATGTTAGCCAAGAAGAGTACCCTGAAGGAGAATGTAGAATATAACTTTGGTAGATCTGTGTCTAGCATTAGGAATAATATTAGGAGAGAAGGAAATAATGAAAATGATTGTTATAGGAATACAGTTAGAAGCCTGAGTAGATCTATAACCCTCAGTGATAACATGAACGTAGATAAATATGTTTATGGAGCAACTTGCAATGTGAACAGACTGACTGATGTTGTAGTGGCCAGGCTTAGGCTTGGTTACAAGTACTTCTGGCAGTCTGGGAGACAAACAGATGATGATCAAACTAAATGCAAATTTTGTGATCAGGCATATAGTCACTGTCTTGAACACTGTGCTTAATTATCCACTTATTGAGGTATACAGAGATAGACAGTATAATAACCTATGTGACATGTCAAGATATCTTTTTAATGAAAATAAGATACCAGATATACTAAGCAAATTTCCTAAATTTGCTTGTAACAGATAAGTGAACTGTAGATATGTAGATATAAATCCATATGTACACCTGTTAACCCTTTTGGGGCGTAGTTCCTAGGCCTTTTGTGTATCCATATGCTCTTTCTTTACCATCCAGAGGATGGATATGGGGTGCACAATAAACTAGCCACTTCGGTGGCAAAATCTAAAAATCTCTTCATTGGGGGTATGAGTGGACCAGACAGCTGTTTGATGCACTAGACTTGGTCTGCTGCACTGCTATTTTTACTGGACACCCATGCTGCAGACAGGTTGAGCCTTAGTCTTACCAGTTTTTTTTGTCTGTTTTATCACGTACATGTATCTGCTTTATGGAGATCTGTTATACCAAGGTTTTATTGTACTTCTAATACAGTGGTACCCCGAGTTTCATACAGCTTCCAACTCGAACAATTATGAAGAATGAGACACTTATGCAACATATGGGAATCTTTATTCAGGAATAAAGATTCCCATATGTTGCATAAGTGTCTCAATCTTCAACTTGTCGGTTTTTCAAACCATTCATCGAACAATTATGTAAGGGTATTATTGTAAGTGCTTTTGTAAGTATTTTTGGGGGTCAGAAACAGACTAATCTAATTTACATTATTCCTTATGGGAACAAATTCGTTCGGTAACGGCACTCGAACAGCCTTCTGGACCAAATTATGGCTGAAACATGGGGTACCACTGTACTTAATTACAAGAGTTAACAGTTTTATTTCCTTAATACTTGTGTTGCCATGTTTGGTCCTCAAGATAATATTAAAAAATGTACGTTAAGTAAACAGTATCGTATTATATGTAAACATTGTGCTTTGATTCCTGGAATCAAGCCTGAATGTCTTAACATTCCCCCAGGCACTGTATAACCCCCTACAGGCTTAGCACTCTCCCTTGAATGTAAGAATGGAAGTATATATAGGTAAGCAATATCAGCCCATATTTAATTATTCTCATAACTTTATGTTCTACCCTTGATGTACTATAAAGACTACCAAACATTTGCATCTGCTGCAAACCATTGTAATACAAACAGATAAAATAGGAATTTATATAAACCAAATCCTACTATTGAGCCTCGAACAGTGTGTGGCACGGAAGCATTTGGCACCTTTAGAATGCAGACATTGCACTGTCTTCCTCCAGGATTCTAATACAGCTAACCAGTCTCCCTGAATTCCTTCTTAAGTGTTACCCTGCTCAAACTACAACAGCACATCATCACAGAAACTACTTGTCCCCATGTTAGATGTACAACCCCATAGTACTCAAATCCCTCCTCACACCTGCTTTGCCTCCAACCTTTCTGCTCCAACTTGCAAATTTAACTTTTATGTAGAAATTTAGTTGTTTAAAAGAATTTTCCTTGATTGGTAAGTGCTAATAACTTTTCTTTTTCATCCACAGTTTAGGGAGTACACGTTTTTTGAAGGTGGCCAAATGCCAAACCTGGGAAGGCCTGGTGGTTGTAAAGATATTTGTTATACACGATACAACACTGCAGCTATCTGCTTACAAGAAAATAATAGAAGATGTTTCTACAAAACTGATAATAGCTGCCAATTGTCTACAGTTTCACTATTTGAAGGCAAGTAAAAATTAAGTTATTATTGGCCAAGATAAATATAGGGAGGAAAAGATAAAGTCTCAAGAATGCACGTTAGGAATGGAACAAGCCAGTGAGGTACATCTGACCCTTTGACTGTTTCGGTCGTACATATATGTCTTACAAGCAAGCGTTTGTGACGTATTAATACGCTTCAAATCAAGCGGGAGAAAGCTGGTAGGCCTACATGTGAGAGAATGGGTCTGTGTGGTCAGTTTCTGCAGTATAAAAAAATCCTGCAGCACACAGTGCATAATAAAAAAAAAAAAACTCCAACCGTGTTTTTGGATTAAAATGCCGAATTTGAGGTGTATTTTTGTATAGTATTTATTGTTGTATTCTCATTTTCTTGGTCTCATTTGATAGAATGGAAAACATATTACAGAAATAGAGATGATTTTGATTGGTTTCACGATGAAAAGGACCTTGAAATTGAGCTCATATTAGCGGAAATGTTCAATTTTTGCCGATGTTCAAGAGTAAACAAATGACATCACCATCCAATACGTGTCCAACTGGCCAGTCCAATACACAATCATGAATGGGTTGACATTATTTATACAATTATTACAATAATGCAGTAGTCTGCATAACAGTAAATCTATTTTTTGTGTGAATAAAAATTCAAAATAGAAAGCAAGAGTAATATAAGAGGGGCCTGGAGATGTGACTGATGAACAGAGAAAATGTTATTTTAGTGCCAGGAATGTCTGCATTGTTTATTCTGAACCCTATTTTAAAATTGGCATTTAATTTGTGTGAAATTGGCCAAATTTGTGTAATATAATATATAATATAATTTGAGTAATATAAGAGGGGCCTGGAGATGTGACTGATGAACAGAGAAAATGTTATTTTAGTGCCAGGAATGTCTGCATTGTTTATTCTGAACCCTATTTTAAAATTGGCATTTAATTTGTGTGAAATTGGCCAAATTTGTGTAGTTGAAATCAGTAAATGGGTGGTTTCTTGTACTCAATCGATAGAATGAATGGAGTTTTAAAGAAATAGCTATGAGTTTGGTCAACTGGAACAGTGGAATTGGCTGAAAATAGGGCTCAAACTGGGTGAAATCGCCAATGCATATGTATCACTGAGATCGCTAACTTTGCAAGAGCGTATTTCCGTAAGTTTTCCATCAGATTTCGTACTTTTGGTGCCATTACCATCGGGAAAAGATTCTCTTGTCATTTCATAAGAATTTTTTTTTTTTTTAATGTGACAGAGAGACACTTTAGAATTTGGGGTCGCTACAGTCAAAGGATTAAATAGGAAGTAGGAAACCTTTTTTCTTAAATGGTCATTTATCAAAATGAATACCCATAATGAAGCTTCAGAGATACAGTAGGGCCCCACTTATATGACAGGTTAGGTTCCAGGCTACCGCCGTAAAGCGGAAATCGCCATAGAGTGGAACACCCTTTTTTCCCCACTTACAAAGGCATATAAATGCTAGATAATAAGTTTACACTAATTTAAGTTAGCAATAGAACTAGGCATTAAAAAACAATAAAAAAGAATTACACATATAGTACACTCATTACTTACCTTAAAATATTTGTAGTCTTAATGTAGAGCGAGATGAGTAGTATTTATAGTAAGAAATCAGGTGCCATAGGTATGGTAGCCAGCCAGGCCACCCAACCCTATCCGCTTAACATTTAAAGCGTCCCAAAGTGATAAAATGCATATACAGTTCACTCATGACTTACCTTAAAATATTTATAGTTCTTAATGTAGGGGGAGAGGTGAGTAAATGAGATGAAACGAATAAACAAAAAAGAGAATGAGTAAATGAGTAGTTACACATAAGTGTAATTACCAGAGTACAGTGGTAATTCGAGTTTCAAACAGCTCCCAAGTCAAGCAATTATGTAAGTGTATTTTTGTAAGTGCTTTTGTAAGTGTATTTTTGGGGGTCCGAAACAGTCTAATCTAATTTACATTATTCCTTATGGGAACAAATTCGTTCAGTATTGGCACTCGAACAGCCTTCTGGAACGAATTAAGTTCGTAACTCGAGGTACCACTGTATATATAAAACATGAAATAACTTTAAAACACTTGAAATTTTGGAAAGTTTCCAGACATAATGGAGAGACGCGGTGCTCATGGAGCTCAAGGAGAATGTAAACAAACCAGGTGAGACGTGGTGACCGTATTAGAAAGTAAGGTGGGGGGAACTGTATAGCGAGTTCTGGTCATAATTTGAAATGTCCGTATTAGCGGAACACCGTAAAACGGGACCCTACTGCATAGGTAAATTAATTTTGATTATTGCTTTAGTGTCTCACCTGATGTGCTTAACCTTTAACTTGGGATTGGCTTATTGTGAGTGTGTGGTTAACCCTTAAACTGTCCAAATGTAGATCTACATTCACATGCGTAGCGCTCTGAACATAGATCTATGTTTGATTTTACATGTTTTCTCATGTAAAAAAAGTAGATCTACGTTCGGAGCACTACGCATGTGAACATAGATCTACGTTTGGACAGTTTAAGGCTTAAATGAATGTGACACATTAAATTTGTGTGTGCATATTATAAATGGTTCTGATATAGTGCTGCATGACTTTACTAATACAGTGGACCCCTGGATTATGTAATTAATCCATTCCAGAGAGAGTGACTTATCCCGAATCTGACTTATTCCGAGTTAATTTTCCCCATAAGAAATAATGGAAATCCAATTAATCCATTCCAGACACCCAGAAGTATTAAACAAAATAATTTTTTTACATGAAATATACATTTCCCTACACAGAAAACAATGAGACATGCAGAGTAAAACATTACTAAAATGACATTTACCCTTATTGAAGACTTATTGATGAGTGATGAGATGGGAGGAGGGGAGAGTATGGAGGTGTACTATTGTTTGGAACGGGAATCCCCTTCCATAAAGACTTCAGGTACCAAGTCCTTTTCTGGGATTACTTCCCTTCTTTGTTTTTTAATGCCACTAGGACCAGTTTGAGAGTCACTGGACCCCTGTCGCACGAAATATCTGTCTAGAGAGCTTTGTTTCTGGCGTGTCTTCAAGATTTCCCTAAAATGGGACACAACATTGTCATTGTACATGTTGCCAACACAGCCTGCAATAGCTGTGTCAGGGTGATGTTCATCCATAAATGTTTGCACCTTTGTCCACTTTGCACAAATGTCCTTAGCTTTGAAGAAGGCAACTTCCTCCATCTCTCTTCCTCCTCCTCTGAAGCATTTTCCTGAGCTGTGGTCTGTTGCTGTTGCAGATGAAGGTCTTGCAGCTCTGTAGTGGTTAACTCTTTGTTGTGGTCCTCCACCAACTCTTCCACATCCTCCAAACTCTCATCCAACCCCATGGAATTCCCCAATGCCACAATAGATTCCACAACTGGCATAGTCTCCTCAGGGTCAGCCCCAAACCCTTCAAAATCCTTCTTTTGTACACATTCTGGCCACAATTTTCTCCAAGAATAGTTCAAAGTCCTAGAAGTCACTCCCTCCCAAGCATTACCTATAAGGTTTTTGAAATTGAGGATACTGAAGTGATCTTTCCAGAACTCTCTCAGGGTCAATTCAGTGTCTGAGGTCACTTCAAAGCACTTTTGAAACACTGCTTTGGTGTACAGTTTTTTGAAATTTGAGATGACCTGCTGGTCCATGGGCTGGAGGAGAGGAGTGGTATTAGGGGGCAAGAACTTGACTTTGATAAAACGGAACTCCTGCACCATTCGCTCTTCCAAGTCTGGAGGATGAGCAGGAGCAGTGTCTATTACCAGGAGGCACTCAAGTTCCAATTAATTTTCCAGGAGGTACTTTTTAACACTGGGGCCAAACACGTCCTGGAACCAATCAAGGAAAATGTCGCTCGTGACCCATGCCTTACTGTTTGCCTTCCACATCACATTCAATTTACTCTTGACAGCACTGTTTTTCTTAAACACTCTGGGATTTTCAGAGTGATACACCAGTAAAGGCTTCACTTCGAAATCCCCACTAGCATTACTACAAAACATGAGAGTTAGCCTGTCTTTCATAGGCTTGTATCCTGGGAGTGCCTTTTCCTCCTAAGTAATGTAGGTCCTCTTTGGCATTTTCTTCCAAGAGAGACCTGTTTCATCACAACTGAACACTTGTTGGTGTTTTAATTTTTCAGCCTCTATGTACCCCTTCAATTCCTGAACATATTTTTCAGCTGCTTTTTTGTCAGAACTGGCAGCCTCAGCATACCTTATCATACTGTGTATGCCACTATGATTCTTAAGTCTCTCAAACCAGCCTTTGCTGGCCTTAAATTCACCAATATGAACACTAGTTCCAGGCATTTTCTTTATGAAATCATCATGCATCTGCCTTGCCTTTTCACATATTATTGACTGCATAACACTATCTCCTGATAATTGTTTCTCGTTGATCCACACCAACAACAAAGTCTCCACATCTTCCAGTATTTGCAATCTCTGTTTTGTAAGCATATTTGCACCTTTTGCAACAACAGCTTCCTTGATTGCATTTTTCTTGGCCACGATAGCATCGATGGTTGTATGGGGTTTGTTATACAACCTGGCCAGCTCGGCAACACACACTCCACTTTCATATTTTGCAGTGATCTCTTTCTTGAATTCTATAGTGTTCCTCACCATCTGTACCAAAGGGCTGGTGCTAGAAGATTTCTTTGGGCCCTTGGTGGCGTATTTAGCAGTTACAAGCACTAAAAAGAATGGAATACAAAATGTATCATATGAACGCATGGGATCGTCCTCACTGGCTGATAAACAATGGCACACTGGCTGTACATGGAGTGTCTGGGCCGCTCAGGCCACGCAGACACACTCTGGATAAATGACTTATACCGAGTTCAGTGACGTTCACTGAGCCAATATTTTGACGCAAAAACATTACTTATTCCGAATATTACTTATTCCGATGACAATTTAATCCGAGTGCCCACTGTACTGAGAAAATATCCTGTGTCTTATGCATCAGATATATATCTTGGCAAAACCTTTTTTTTTTCTTTTTTTTTTCTTTTTTGTCCTTGAAATCACACAAGGAAGAATGTTTAATAACAGTCTGGCAGTTACAGTATGAAGATGCAGTGTTGTGGAAAGAGAAGACATGTTCCTAAATAACACATACTTAAACCTATTCTGTTTGAAGATGACAACTTTTGTCATCTCCCACCCAAATCTGACCTCTCTCAATAATTGTTAATGAGGAGCTCATAAAGATATCTACCTGGATGACTACTAGCAAACTCACTCTTAACATTAACAAGACTCCCTTCGTGATGTTAGGGAACAGAGCTACAAATGTCCAACTAAATGTTATGATCAACAGTTCTCCCCTTGCAAGACAAAATGAAGGAAAATTCTTAGGGCCATTCTTTGACAGCAACTTGAAATTCAACTCTCACATTCAGCACACGACAAAAAAGTATCCATATCAGTTGGTATCCTCTCCAATATATGTTACTATGTATCTCAAACAACATTACTTACATTATACTACTCTGATCTATCCCTACCTCACCTACACTATTTGTGCCTAGGGATCCACTGCAGAAAATCACCTTAAGCCCAATGTAACTTCGTTATTTTTTTAAATACACTACCTAACAGAATACTCCATTCGACTGAATGTACAGCAATGCATGCAACCATATGACTTGTCTTTGTAATACTCATTTGTGCTTTATAGTTATCTGTTTACAATAATGTTTTATCACTGATTTCATCATTGCTTAGTTAATCTTAAGTTAATTTTAAGCCAGCCCGTAATGCTATGCATATAAGTGGCTTTGGCATGCTGCTCTTACCTGTATTTTTTTGTACCTCTGTATGTATGCTAAAATTACTAAATAAATAAATAAATAAATAAATAAATAAATAAGCCAATAATAACACAACAAAAAGCAGCTGTACGATTGATTACCCAGTCTAGTGCCAGACAACACACACTCAGACTCTTCAAAAATCTAAACATACTTAATATACATAAATTTAGTCATGCTGCTATTCATACTACATATACAGGATAATTAATACTAATATTAGTTCTGCCCTAAAACTCTTGAGAGTTGCAACAGAATTCATAGGCAAAAATACTAGACACAAAAATCTCTTATGATATTCCCTGTGTCTGACTTAACCTGTGAAAAAACTCATTGTGCATAAAAGGATCTAAAATCTGGATCTTTATACCTGAAGATTCCGGTCTCTCTCTCACTCTGCCAGTCACTTTGGAGCTACTGTTAAAAAACACCTTCTTACCTTAATGCTATCCTGACAACAATTCATTATCCTGACAGCAATTTATTATGCCGAACAATTCCTGAAACCCAAAAACCTTGTCTTTCATCCAATATTGTCCCTGGTCTTGTTTCATCATTTTATTAACATGGGTACCTAGCTTCTTACTTAACCCTTTCAGGGTCCGTGCTGTAGTTCTACGGCTTTGAGTTGAGGGTCCAAACCATAGATCTACGCCATGAGCTCAGCTCACTATGATGAGCTGTGAGCAGTAAATTTTGGCCTAGATATGAGAGAATACATCTATGTGGCATGTGTGCACCACATAAAACAAATCCTACAGTACACGGTGCATAATGAGAGAGAAAAAACTGACCGTAATTTTTTATTAAAACAGCGACTTTGCAGTGTTTTTCATATGTTTTTTATAGTTGTATTTGCGATTTCTTGGTCTCATTTGATAGAATGTAAGATATATTACAGAAATAGAGGTGATTTTGATTGGTTTTAGTACTGGAAATGACTTGAAACTGACCTCAAAGTAGCAGAAATGTTCAATTTTTGCCGATGTTCAAGAGTAAACAAATGACCTCACACGTCTAATACACGCCAGCTAGTGGGTCTAATATATGTTCACAAATGTGGTGATATTATTTATACAATTATTACAATATTGCATGACAGTAAATCTTCTATTTTTTGGTTTGAATAAAAATTCATTATGTGAATAAAAAATAAAAATGGAATTCATTTGTAAAGCCTGAAAACATAACTAATGAACAGAGGAAATGTTAGTTTAGTGCCAGGAATGCCTGCATTCTTTATTCTGGACCCTATTTTGAAATTAGAATATTTTGAACTTTGCGTTAAATTGGCCAAATTTACCAATTTCCGATCACTTTATTTTATAGTTGAAACAGTTGACTTGGTGATTTCTTGTGCTCAGTCGATAGAATGGAAGTAATACTAGTGAAATGGCTAAGAATTTGGTCGACTGGAATAATGTAATTGGCCTAAAATGGGAGTCAAATTTGGCAAAATCACCTGTGCGTAAATATCGCTGAAACATCAAGATTTGCGAGAGCATAATTTCGTCAGCTTTCCATCAGATTTTGTACTTTTTGATTTATTACCTTCAGAAAAAGATTCTCTACCATTTCAAAAGAAAAAATAATTTTTTTTTTTTTTTAAATTCTTGGACCTTGGTGCACACTTGGAAATTTGGCCTCTGGACCTTGAAAGGGTTAATGCATCACTAATTAGATTTTTTATTGAATTACTGAATACTGCCAATATAACATAAACTAAGCATACTATTATACCTGGTTTGTATCATAATTTTTGTTTTAACGCTGCCCAAAATTCTTTGTATAATGAAGGACTTTCTATAAGTAGTTTATAAATGTCAGTTACCCTAATTGTATGATGAACTGTACTGTATAGAAATAAGGTTTGCTGAAGAAAGAATAACTGGAATAAACTTATTTGGGCATTGGAAAGCCTTTTTTAAGCACAATATTAATTGAAATTTGGGGTGCACCAAGCCTGAAAAAATTAATACATGCCAGAAAACCAATGGATAATCAAATCTATTCCAGGGTTTTCTCATCAGTAAACACATGAGTTGAAAGATGAGGTGAATCATAGAATTGATGAGGGGAAAAAGGCGAGTGGTGCACTGAGGAGTCTGTGGAGACAAAGAACTTTGTCCATGGAAACAAAGAGGGAAATATATAAAAGTATAGTTATACCAACGCTCTTATATGGGTGTGAAGCATGCGTAGTGAATGTTGCAGCAAGGAGAAGGCAAGAGGCAGCGGAGATGTCGTGTCTGAGGGCAATGTGTGGTGTGAATATAATGCAAAGAATTTGCAGTTTAGAAATTAGGAGGTGTCGGATTACCAAAACTATAGTCTAGAGGGCTGAGGAGGGGTTGTTGAGGTGGTTTGAACATATAGAGAGGATGGAACAAAATGAAATGACTTTGAGAGTGCATGAATCTGTAATGCAGGGAAGGTGGGGTAGGGGTCAGCCTAGGAGAGGTTGGAGGGAGGGGGTAAAGGAAGTTTTGTGTTCGAGGGGCTTGGACTTCCAGCAAGCATGCATGAGCGTGTTAGATAGGAGCAAAAGGAGACAAATGGTTTTTAGGACTTAATGTGCTGTTGGAGTTTATGAGGGGATTTAGGGAAAACTGGCAGGTCTGACCTGAGTCCTGGAGATAGGAAGTACAATGCCTGCACTTTAAAGGAGGATTTGGAATATTGGCAGTTTGGAGGGACATCTGAACTGTTGTATCTGAGTGCCTCTGCAAAGACAGTGATTATTTATGAGTGATGGTGAAAGTGTTGAGTGATGAAAATTTTTTCTTTTGTTATGGGTTTTTTTCTTTCTTTTTGGGTCTCCCTGGCTTTGTGGGAAACAGCCAACATGTTAAAAAAAAAAAAAGGTAGTCCTTTCATATGAATTTGTTATTTTTTAATCTAATAGGTATAATGTTTTTTTTATTTTTATATTTTTTATTATCACACTGGCCGATTCCCACCAAGGCAGGGTGGCCCGAAAAAGAAAAACTTTCACCATCATTCACTCCATCACTGTCTTGCCAGAAGGGTGCTTTACACTACATTGTTTTTATTGTTGATAAATTTTGTGCTCTACAGGTAACTGATAAGGCAGGGTTGATGTTCAGACAGTATGTGAAGAGCAATCTATATGACCGAATATCCACACGACCCTTCCTCACTACTATTGAAAAAAAATGGCTGGCATTTCAGATCCTCTATGCCCTTAATCAAGCTCACCAGCTGGGAGTAAGTCAACTCTTCATTTGTTTATCTTTATCTTTATTGTTTTCTTTGCTTTGGTTCCTCAAAAAAGAAAACATGACTGTTGTTACGTTACATTCCAGGTCCTGACAGAACAGTGCTTCCTCAGAATGAGACGAGAGATTCTGAATAAATAGTTTAGAAAACCAACAAATTGATAAGTGAGAAACTTGTGCAACATTTGAGTATCATTATTCTGAAAATGTTTTACTAGCCAGTGGTTTCTTTAGTCCAGTGCAGAGAAAGGTGGAAGATAAGTTGGAGTTTGAGATAATCATTCCCTCAGCCTGAAGTCATTGTGGGACTGATTACCTCAAATTTCCCCTCATCGTCCACCTTTCTCTGCACTGGTCTGAAGAAGCCACTGGCTGGCAAAATGTTGCCAAATGTTGCACAAGTTTCTCATTTATCAAATGAGATTCTGTATAAACCCATCATGACATCTTCTCTTTCATAATAATTTGAACAGTATCTTTTATCTCGAGTTCTCTCGCTTCCTCATTAGTTGTTTTAGTGTGTGCTAAGTCTTTTTTAATTATCTTTCATTCTGTCACTAGTACCAGCTCTTGCTCATTTGTAAAATCACTGACATCTTTTGTTGAGTTCATTATATCTCACCAGTATTTTCTGTTAGCATAACTCCTTTCTTCGATATCATCAGTTGATCTTTAATTGTGATTTTTCTTTGAAGTAACATTGTCTTGCAAGAAGTTATTTTCCTTACATAAAAGTACAGAACAACAGTAGAATTAAGTTCTGGTCAGTTAAGTTACTAACAGGGTGCAGTGAATGTTAATCCACATTTCCAAAGAGTCTTGAAGTTAATACAGTATAGGCATCAGAAAAACTGAAGAGATTCTTTATTATTATCAAGTATGATACTGATATCTACACCTTAGTTTATCTCACAAATTCTCTGATCATCAGGTTTGTCATGGAGACATCAAATTGGAAAATGTTATGGTGTCTTCATGGAATTGGCTTCTTCTGGCTGACTTTGCAACTATTAAGCCTACATTGCTTCCTGAGGATGATCCAGCAGATTTTACTTACTTTTTTGATACATCACGCAGGAGAACTTGTTACATTGCACCTGAAAGGTTAATACAAAAAGTTCATGTATGTAGTTAATTCATAAATAACTTCTGTTAACAATAGGGTAAAAATATTTATTTTTAGAAGCCCATTTCTATACTGTATGTGTGTGTGTGTGATTACTGTGCCCATTTTCAAGTCAAAGTCGAAGATTTATTTCCACATGATACAACGTTTGCACAGAGATGGTTGACATTTGGTTGTGCATGCAGAAAGCCCATGGTTATGAAAAGCATTTCAGACAAGTTTAAGCCTAACTTAAGCCTACAATGGCAATAATTACTATTTGCTTATATATATGGGTATTACAAATATACAAACAACATATTTAGCCATTACAAAGAGAACAAACATGCAGATAATTATTTCTTTAAAGTTTAATTATGATTACAAATAATGAGAGTAAGAATATATAGTTTATAACGTATTTGTGGTTAGAAAAATTGTGTAGTTGTAGCTACAGTGCAGTAAAAGGAAGATGGGATGCAAGGAGAATATAATCAACAAGAGAGAAGTGAAGGTTTATAAACTAAAGGGGGTGGTGGTTAGGGTAAGATATAAACAACTATTGGAAGAAAGATGATCCAGCGGGAGTATAGACAATGAGGTTGAAGAGGTATGGGGTAGATTTCAGAAAGTAGTGTTAGAGTTTTCAGTAGAAGTTGGTGGTTGCAGGAAAGTAGGTGCAGGAGGGAAGAAAAGTGATTGGTGGAATGATGAGATAAACAGAGTAGTAAGAGTGAACAAGTTAGTATATGAGAGGTTTTTACAAAGTAGAAGTGACACAAGGGTAGGGGGTGTGTAGACCAAGTGTTCACAGTGAAACATATAGGTCAACAGTATTTACATAAAGGTAAAGAAGTCTTTGTGGCATTTGTGTTTTGGAAAAGGCAAATATATTGCAAATATATGGAATAGGAGGAAGGCTGCTGAAAGCAGTGAAGTGCTTTTATGAGGATAGTGAGGCTCAGGTTAGAGTTTGTAGGAGAGAGGGAGATTATTTTCCAGTAAAAGTAGGTCACCATGATTGTTTATTATATTTATAGATGGGGTTGTAAGAGAAGTGAATGCTCTGGTGTTGGCAAAAGGCATGGGATTAAAAGATAAAGAATCTAACACAAAGTGGGAGTTGTCACAGTTGCTCTTTGATGATGACACTGTGCTTTTGAGAGATTGTAAAGAGGAATTGCAGAGGTTAGTAAATGTGTTTAGTAGGGTATGTAAAAGAAGGAAATTAAATGTGAATATTGGAAAGAGTAAGGTGATGAGGAAAACAAACAAAAAAATTAGGTAATGGAAGATTGGATATCAGATTGGAGGGAGAGAGTATGGAGGAGGTGAATGTATTCAGATATTTGGGAGTGGATGTGTCAGCAGATGGGTCTATAAAAAATGAGGTGAATCATAAAATTGATGAGGGGAAAAAGGTGAGTGCTGCACTGAGGAGTCTGTGGAGACAAAGGACTTTATCCATGAAAGCAAAGACAGGAATGTACGAGAGTATAGTTATACCAATGCTCTTGTATGGGTGTGAGGCATGGGTGGTGAATGTTGCAACAAGGAGAAGGCTGGAGGCAGTGGAGATGTCGTGTCTGAGGGCAAAGTGTGGTGTGAATATAATGCAGAGAATCCATAGTTTTCAGATGAGGAGGTGCGGGATTACCAAAACTATTATCCAGAGGGCTGAGGAAGGGTTATTGAGATGGTTTGGACATGTAGAGAGGCTGGAATGAAATAGAATGACTTTGAGAGTGTATGAATCTGTAGTGGAGGGAAGGCAGGGTAGGGATCAGCCTAGGAAAGGTTGGAGGGAGGGTGTAAAGGAGGTTTTGCGTGCGAGGGGCTTGGACTTCCAGTAAGCGTGCGTGAGTGTGTTAGAGAGGAGCATATGGAGACAAATGGTTTTTAGGGCTTGACATGCTGTTGGAGTGTAAGCAAGGTAACATTTATGAAGGGATTCAGGAAAACCGGCAGGCCAGACTTGATTCCTGAAGATAGGAAGTACAGTGCCGGCACGCTGAAGGATGGGTGTTAATGTTGCAGATTTATAACTGTAGTGTCAGCATGCCTCTGGCAAAACAGTGATGGAGTGAATGATGAGAGTTTTTCTTTTTCGGGCCACCCTACCTCGGTGGGAAACAGCTGATGTGTTAATAAAAAAATAAAAGAAATCACTAAAAACATTGTAGGCATTCCTGGCCACTCTCACGGTGGCCTGTGGCCTGGTGGCAAAAGCTCTCACTTCACGTGCTGAGTGTCCGTGTTCGATTCCCGGTGAGGGTAGAAACATTGGGCATGTTTCCTTACACCAGTTGTGTATATTCACCCATCAGTAAAAGTGGGTACCTGGGTATTTGTCAACTGGTGTGGGTCACATCCTGGGATAAAATTGACCTAATTTGCCCAAAATGCTCTGCATAACAAGGGCTTTCTATATAGTAGTGTGTCATTGATGTCAGCTAGGCCTCTATACCTTGTACATGTACTTGTAGAAATAAAGATTTTTTTTTTTCAATGAACTGGACGTATTCCACTGAGGCAGGGTGACCTAAAAAAGAAAAACAAGTTTCTATTTTTAAATTTAGTAATGTATACAGGAGAAGGGGTTACTAGCCCCTTGTTCCCGGCATGTTAGTCACCTCTTATGACATGCATGGCTTATGTAGGAAGAATTCTGTTCCACTTCCCCATGAAGATAAGTGGAAATAAACAAGAACAACAACTGGTAAGAAAATAGAAAAAACCCAGATCTTTCTTTCTTTCAACGCACCAGCCGTATCCCACTGAGGTGTGGTGGCCCAAAAGGAAAAACAAAAGTTTCTCCTTTTAAATTTAGTAATATATACAGGAGAAAGGGTTACTAGCCCCTTGCTCCCAGCATTTTAGTCGCCTCTTACAACACGCATAGCTTACGGAGGAAGAATTCTGTTCCACTTCCCCATGGAGATAAGAGGAAGTAAACAAGAACAAGAACTAGAAAGAAAATAGCAGAAATCCCAGAGGGGTGTGTATATGTATGCTTGTACATGTATGTGTAGTGTGACCTAAGTGTAAGTAGAAGTAGCAAGACGTACCTGAAATCTTGCATGTTTATGAGACAGAAAAAAGGACACCAGCAATCCTACCATCATGTAAAATAATTACAGGTTTCTGTTTTACACTCACTTGGCAGGACAGTAGTACCTTTCTGGGGAGTTGCTGTCTACCAACCTACTATCTAGGTATATTATTATTATTATTTTATTAACACGTCGGCCTTCTCCCACCAAGGCAACATTAACATTAACTGCAACATTAACACCCTTCCTCAGAGTGTAGACTCTCTACTTCCCATCTCCAGGACTCAAGTCCAGCCTGCCAGCTTCTCTGACTCCCTTCATAAATTTTACCTTGTTCACACTCCAACAGAATGCCAAGTCCTAAAAACTATTTGTCTCCATTCTCTCTTATCTAACATGCTCTTACATGCTTGCTGAAAGTCAAAGCCCCTCGCACACAAAACTTCCTTTACCCCCTCCCTCCAACCTTTCCTAGACCGACCCCTACCCCTCTACTGCAGATTTATACACTCTCCAAGTCATTCTGTTTTGTTTCAGCCTCTCTACATGTCCAAACCATCTCAACAACCCCTTCTCACTGCCTCCAGCCTTCTCCTTGTTGCAACATTCACCACCCATGTTTCACACCCATATAAGAGCATTGGTATAACTATACGTACTTTCATACATTCCCTTCTTTGCTTCCATGGACAAAGTTCTTTTTCGCCACAGACTCCTACGTGCACCACTAACCTTTTTACCCTCATGAATTCTGTGATTCACCTCATCTTTCATAGACCCATCTGCTGACATGTCCACTGCTAAATACTATCTGAATACATTCCCTTCCTCTATACACTCTCCCTCCAATCTGATATCCAATCTTTTGTCACCTAATTTTTAATCCTCATCAACTAAGGTGATTATTATTATTATTATTATTATTATTATTATTATTATTATTATTATTATTATTATTATTATTATAATTATTATTATTATTGTTGTTGGTATTATTATTATTCTTTCTTTCAACACACTGGCTGTATCCCACCAAGGCAGGGTGGCCCAAAAGGAAAAACGAAAGTTTCTCATTTTACATTTAGTAATATATACAGGAGAAGGGGTTACTAGCCCCTTGCTCCCAGCATTTTAGTCGCCTCTTATGACACGCATGGCTTACAGAGGAAGAATTCTGTTCTACTTCCCCATGGAGATAAGAGGAAATAAACAAGAACAAGAACTAGAAAGAAAATAGAAGAAAGCCCAGAGAGGTATGTATGTATATATATGCTTGTACATGTACGTGTAGTGTGACCTAAGTGTAAGTAGAAGTAGCAAGACGTACCTGAAACCTTACATGTTCATGAGACAGAAAAATGGACACCAGCAATCCTACCATCATGTAAAACAATTACAGGCTTTCGTTTTACACTCACTTGGCAGGACGGTAGTACCTCCCTGGGCAGTTGCTGTCTACCAACCTACTACCTACATAATTATTATTATAAAGAAAATTTTCTTCTGTTTATTAATCAAGTTCTCATACACTTCTCCTACTTGCAGTCCATTTTGAATGCATCATCACACAATCAAAGTTTACCATTTTTTTGGCAATAAAATATTACTAGGAATGATTTATCTTGGTTTAGATCATACCAATAATTGAAGCAAACCTAGTAAAAACCCCCCAAAAAAAAACCAAGAGGGAAACCTTTCCTATCCTCAGAAAATTGTCAAAATCAAATTTTTCTGCTACTTCTACCAGTGAAAAACATTTTTATTTCAGTACAGGTTGATCATCACCAATCTGGCATCATTGGGATCTGTAGGGTGCTGGACTAGTGATTTTGCCGGATTACAGAGTGGTTAGGTTAGATTACACTTAACCCAACCGCGATATTTAACCCTTTCAGGGTGCAGAGGTCAAATTTCCAAGTGTGCACCATGGTCCAAGAATTTAAAAAAAAAAAAAAATTTTTATTTTTTTTATTAATTGGTAGAGAATCTTTTTCTAAAGGTAATAAAACAAAAAGTACAAAATTTGATGGAAAATTGACGAAATTATGTTCTTGGGAATTTTGATGTGTCAGCTATATTTACGCATTGGCGATTTTGTCGACTTTGACTCCTATTTTAGGCCAATTACATTATTCCAGTCGACCAAATTCTTAGCTATTTCGCTAGTACAGTGGACCCCCGGTTAACGATATTTTTTCACTCCAGAAGTATGTTCAGGTGCCAGTACTGACCGAATTTGTTCCCATAAGGAATATTGTGAAGTAGATTAGTCCATTTCAGACCCCCAAACATACACGTACAAACGCACTTACATAACTACACTTACATAATTGGTCGCATTCAGAGGTGATCGTTATGCGGGGGTCCACTGTATTACAGTGGACCCCCGCATAACAATCACCTCCGAATGCGACCAATTATGTAAGTGTATTTATGTAAGTGCGTTTGTACATGTATGTTTGGGGGTCTGAAATGGACTAATCTACTTCACAATATTCCTTATGGGAACAAATTCGGTCAGTACTGGCACCTGAACATACTTCTGGATTGAAAAAATATCGTTAACCGGGGGTCCACTGTACTTCTATTCTATCGATTGAGCACAAGTCAACTGTTTCAACTACAAAATAAAGTGATCGGAAATTGGTAAATTTGGCCAATTTAACGCAAAGTTCAAAATATTCCAATTTCAAAATAGGGTCCAGAATAAACAGTGCAAGCATTCCTGTTCATCAGTTACATATTCAGGCTTTACAAATGAATTCCATTTTGATTTTTTATTCACATAATGAATTTTTATTCAAACCAAAAATAGAAGATTTACTGTTATGCAATATTGTAATAATTGTATAAATAATATCACCACATTTGTAAACATTTATTAGACCCACCAGCTGGCGTGTATTAGACGTGTGAGGTCATTTGTTTACTCTTGAACATCGGCAAAAACTGAACATTTCTGCTACTTTGAGGTCAGTTTCAAGCCATTTAGAGTACTAAAACCAATCAAAATCAAATGAGACCAAGAAATCGCAAATACATACAGCTAGAAAAAACATACGAAAAAACACTGCAAAGTCGCTGTTTTAATCGAAAATTAGTCTCAGTTGTTTTTCTCTCATTATGCACTGTGTGCTGCAGGGTTTATTTTATGTGGTGCACACATACCACATAGATGTATTCTCTCATATCTAGGCCCAAATTTACTGCTCTCAGCTTATCAGAGTGAGCTGAGCTCATGGCATAGATCTACGGTTTAGACCCTCAACTCAAAGCTGTAGAACTACTGCATGGACCCTGAAAGGGTTAAGCATCAGCGATTTCTTCCACTTTACGCCCTATTTTTGGTCCAGTCCATTGTTCCAATTTACCAAATTCATAGCTATTTTGCTAGTACAGTATTCCTTCTGTTCTGTTGATTGAGTACAAGAAACTGCCCACTTACCTATTTCAACTACCCAATAAAGTGGTCAGAAATTGGTAATTTAGCCAATTTCACACAAATTTCAAGAGATGCTAACTTCAAAATAGGGTCCAGAATAAGTAATGCATTAAAATAACATTTTCTCTGTTCATTAGTCATGTCTCCAGGCCTCTCTAACATTACGCGTGCTTTCCATTTTGAATTTTTATTCACACAAAAAATAGAAGATTTACTGTTATGCAGACTACTGCATTATTGCAATAATTGTATAAATAATGTCAACCCATTCATGACTACGTATTAGACCTGCCAGTTGGACACACATTGGGTGGCGACATCATTTGTTTACTCTCGAACAGTTCCGTTACTTTGAGCTCAATTTCAAGGTAATTCCTGTTGTGAAACCAATCAAAATCATATCTATTTTTGTAATATATCTTCCATTCTATCAAATGAGATAAAAAAAACGAGAATACAACCATAAAAATGATATGAAAATACACTGCAAAGTCGCTGTTTTACACCAAAAACACTGTCGCAATTTTTTCTCATTATGCACTGTGTGCTGCAGGATTTTTTATATATAGAGCACACTTAACACACAGACCAATTCTCTTATATGTGGGCCCAAATTTACCATTTCCAGCTTATCTGTGTGAGCTGAGCTCATGATGACCGACAGTGGCTTGAAAGCCACCTTATCTTTTATGGACAGTGTGTGGTGTATGTGCTCTACACAACGAGAAGCATTTCTTTTATTTGTTGGAACCATGGCTAGGGCAGAAAGTCAGCAGGTTCTAGCAATAAATGGAGAAAAAGAAATTGGAATGAGTAATGCAGCAAATAACGCCACCAAACAGTAGCGGCAGGTTGGTGTGGCGCCCCCTGAAATTTTAAATTATGCTAGCCAAAATTAGTGCTGGATTACTGATGGAACCAGATTACTGATTTCCGGATTAGTGATGGCCAACCTGTAGTATGTTTTCCAGTCTCTCAAATGATAGGAAGAAGCAGCCAATTAAACCATAAAAACCATCCTAGAAAACACCTCAAAACCCCTGTTTTAAACCCAACACATGGTCAGAGACTTGCTTATCCTATCATGCACTACATGGAGCAGGATTTTTTTTATATACCATGCACACTAACCACACACACATTCTCTCATGTCTAGGTCAAAATTTACTACTCACAGTTTCTCTGAGTGAGCTGAGCTCAAAATGTGGAGAAGTGGAAAAGAATCTTTTCTCTGTAAGCCATGCATGTCATAAGAGGCAACTAAAATTCTAGTCACTCCTTTCCCTGTATAAATTACTAAATGTAAAAAGAAAAAAAGCTTTAATTTTTTTTTTTTTTTTTTTGAGGGGTCACTGCCTTGGTGGGAAATGGCTGATGGGTTGAAATAAAAATAATTTTCTTTTTTAAAATAACTGTATACAGAAGGGTTACTAGCCCTTTGCTTCTGGCATTTTAATCACCTTTTATGACACATGGTTTCTGGGGAAAGAATTTCACAGCCCACTATCCCCATGGGATGATGATAGTTGGAGGGATGGAATTTAAGAGGCTTATGGTTTAGGGGCTTGAGCATCAAGCAGGTTTGTACTCACCTGCATGTACTTACTTACACACCTACCATCCGACTTACAACCGAGTTCGGACTTTATTTTATTGTTTTATTTTGGTATTTCATGTTTTACTTTACTTTTTATGCTGTTAGTACTGTATTTTATACTCTAAGGTTTAGGATAAACACTGTGTACAACACAAATAGTTGTTTATTTCCCAGAAATTTGGCATAAAAAACACGGTCGTAAGTCGAGTGGTCGTAAGTCAAGCAGGTCGTAAGTCGGATGGTAGGTGTATGTGGTTTCAGGGGTCAAATCTTAACCAGACACTGATCCTTGGGAGTATATCCACTGCGTACTCTCCTATCCTGATGCTTCATTCCTTATAGTAGTTATTATCCATGCTGTTAATTCTCCACTTATCTAAGTACCCTTCATTGTGGCATCTTATTATTATATTAATGGTATACAGTACAGACAAGTAAATGAGTAAGATGCATGTGCAGCAATTTGGTATCTTTATTATGTTGGGAATTATGTGACAGACAAAGGCAGCAATTACAGAAAGACCTTTTGTTATTTTAGGAGGTAATTACCAGAGTACGTATAAGCTTTATTAACACAGTAAGAATGAAACATTAGATAATGCACAGTGTTTTGTTTCATTGACCTGCATTATTTTTATATCTTTTAAATTGTAAGATAATGTATTACTTTAAATAATCAGTCTGCTATATAGTGAAGAAATGAACATTTTCTTCTTCTCATTAGGTTTATCAAGACTCTACAGATGGATGCCCAGCAGTTGTTGAAGGAGGTGAAAGACAAAGGTCATCTCACTCCAGCTATGGATGTGTTTTCAGCTGGGTATGTGAAAGCAGTACTCATCATTTTTATTGTACCACCAATTAGGAATGAAATTCCTTATGTGAACCTTCAATATTTAGCATGAGTTCTTGTACATAAAGTTATTAAATATTTAAGTGTTACCACAGTACTACTGAGGTTTGAACCCATGACAAGTTAGACTAAAACTCCAGTCCAGTGTGTAAGCCACTCGGCCAGCTGGTCGAGTGACATATGCACTGGCCTGAAGTTTTATGACTCACTTGCCATGGGTTTAAACCCCACCCGTACCGTGGTTTGTTTGCAATCGTGTTATTACAGTTTCGTGAGCCATTCAAGTCTTCATAAATAAACAATAATTATATTCAATTTAGGTAGCAGATTTCCCACAAAAATTACTGGTGTCCAGTGCATTTTTTTTTACTGTGGTGCAATGTTGAAGGTGTAACCAAAAGTGCAAAAATTCATTAGAATTCATGGCAGGGCAGTTCCAAGGAAGAGTTCAGTTTGACTTCCATTAGGCACCCATTTAAAGTGTTGTCTTCAATCCCATAAAGCATGTCTTTAACCCTTTGAGGGTTTTCGTCGTACTAGTACGTTTTACGCGTAGGGGTTTTTGACGTACTAGTACGCATAAATTCTAGCGGCCTCAAATCTAGTGGGAGAAAGCTGGTAGGCCTTCATATGAAAGAATGGGTCTATGTGGTCAGTGTGCACAGTTTAAAAAAAATCCTGCAGCACACAGTGCATAATGAGAAAAAAAAACTTTGACCATTTTTTTGGAATAAATCAGCGACTTTGCAGTGTATTTTCGTATGGTATTTATTGTTGTATTCTAGTTTTCTTGGTCTCATTTTATAGAATGGAAGACATATTACAGAAATTGAGATGATTTTGGCTGGTTTTACAAAGAAAGGTGCCTTGAAATTGAGCTCAAAGTAGCAGAAATGTTCGATTTTTACCAAACTTCAAAAGTAAACAAATCGTGCCAAGCGTGCAATACACGTCAACTGGTGAGTCTAATATTCTTTCACAAGTGCACCAATAATATTTATACCATTTTTTACACTAATGCAGTAGTCTGCATAACAGTAAATCTTATATTTTTTGTGAGAATAAAAATTCAAAATGGAAAGCAAAAGAATATAAGAGGGGCCTTGAGACGTGATTAATGACTAGAGGAAATGTCATTTTAGTGCCAGGAATGTCTTTCTTGTTTATTCTGGACCCTATTCGGAAATTGGCATCTTTTGAAATTTGTGTGACATTGGCAAAATTTCTAAATTCTGACCACTGTACTGGATAGTTGAATTTCATAAATGGGTGGTTTCTTGCACCATTCGATAGAAAAAATGGAGTTCTAGCGAAATATTCATGTTTTTTGTCGACTAGTACAGCAAAATTGGCCGAAAATGGGGCTCAAAGTGGGCAAAATCGCCGATGCGTAAAGATCGCCGAGACCGCTAACTTTGCGAGAGCATAATTTCGTGAGTTTTCTATCAAATTTCAAACTTTTGGTGTCTTTATGATCGGGAAAAGATTCTCTATCTTTCCATAAGATAAAATAATTTTTTTTTTTTTTTTAAATTTGGCCGACCCTGAGAACGAGTTTCGGAGAGGGCCTGTCGACCCTCAAAGGGTTAAATATAGACCTGGGGATATTCTACATCCATGAGGCAAATTTCAACACTTTTTCCGAAAGTAACGATTTTTGTAAAGCTCCAGGGTACAGTTATGTCGAAGCATCTTGCGATGGTAACAGTTTAATAGATTTTTTTAATTGAAGTAGAGCCTTTTAACTTCATGTGATGGTATTTATACTTTTCTTGTGAACTTGTTAGTGTGATTTATTTTTATTTTTGAGTTAACAGATAAAGAATCACACACAAAGTGGGAGTTGTCACAGCTGCTCTTTGCTGATGACACTGTGCTCTTGGGAGATTCTGAAGAGAAGTTGCAGAGATTGGTGGATGAATTTGGTAGGGTGTGCAAAAGAAGAAAATTAAAGGTGAATACAGGAAAGAGTAAGGTTATGAGGATAACAAAAAGATTAGGTGATGAAAGATTGAATATCAGATTGGAGGGAGAGAGTATGGAGGAGGTGAATGTATTCAGATATTTGGGAGTGGACGTGTCAGCGGATGGGTCTATGAAAGATGAGGTGAATCATAGAATTGATGAGGGGAAAAGAGTGAGTGGTGCACTTAGGAGTCTGTGGAGACAAAGAACTTTGTCCTTGGAGGCAAAGAGGGGAATGTATGAGAGTATAGTTTTACCAATGCTCTTATATGGGTGTGAAGCATGGGTGATGAATGTTGCAGCAAGAAGAAGGCTGGAGGCAGTGGAGATGTCATGTCTGAGGGCAATGTGTGGTGTGAATATAATGCAGAGAATTCGTAGTTTGGAAGTTAGGAGGAGGTGCGGGATTACCAAAACTGTTGTCCAGAGGGCTGAGGAAGGGTTGTTGAGGTGGTTCGGACATGTAGAGAGAATGGAGCGAAACGGAATAACTTCAAGAGTGTATCAGTCTGTAGTGGAAGGAAGGCAGGGTAGGGGTCGGCCTAGGAAAGGTTGGAGGGAGGGGGTAAAGGAGGTTTTGTGTGCGAGGGGCTTGGACTTCCAGCAGGCATGCGTGAGCGTGTTTGATAGGAGTGAATGGAGACAAATGGTTTTTAATATTTGACGTGCTGTTGGAGTGTGAGCAAAGTAACATTTATGAAGGGGTTCAGGGAAACCGGCAGGCTGGACTTGAGTCCTGGAGATGGGAAGTACAGTGCCTGCACTCTGAAGGAGGGGTGTTAATGTTGCAGTTTAAAAACTGTAGTGTAAAGCACCCTTCTGGCAAGACAGTGATGGAGTGAATGATGGTGAAAGTTTATCTTTTTCGGGCCACCCTGCCTTGGTGGGAATCGGCCAATGTGATAAAAAAAAAAAAAAAAAAAGTTTAGCTTATTGATGTTTTAGTGTGTATGAGTATATATATTGTGATAAATTAGACACATGTGCAACTCTTGGGTATCTTTATTGAGGAAACGTTTCGCCACACAGTGGCTTCATCAGTCCATACGTAGGAGAAACTTGAAGAACAGGAGGAGAATGAGGTAATCAGTCCCTCAACCTTGAGTCGATGTGTTCAGTCCATCAATCTTGAATAGAATACGGCATATCAGCGGAGAAGCAGCTTATAAACCGTATGGCAGGAGAGGTGCAGCAGTCATAGGTCGTGTCACATTTGTGCAACTTCTTGGGATCTTAATACTTAGGAATTCTTCGCTTGCCTAATTCTTGGGCACGACCTACTTCCACATTGAACAAATGTGACACCACCTATGACTGCTGCACCTCTCCTGCCATACGGTTTATAAGCTGCTTCTCCGCTGATATGCCGTATTCTATTCAAGATTGATGGACTGAACACATCGACTCAAGGTTGAGGGACTGATTACCTCATTCTCCTCCTGTTCTTCAAGTTTCTCCTACGTATGGACTGATGAAGCCACTGTGTGGCGAAACATTTCCTCAATAAAGATACCCAAGAGTTGCACATGTGTCTAATTTATCAACATGTCGGTTCTCTGAACCATTCATCTACAAATATATATATTGTGCCATTTAACTGATGAACACTGAAATATTTCATAGGTTAACCCTTTCAGGGTTTCGGCCGTACTAGTACGGCTTACGCACCAGGGTTTTTGACGTACTAGTACGCCTAAATTCTAGTGCCCTCAAATCTAGTGAGAGAAAGCTAGTAGGCCTACATATGAAAGAATGGGTCTATGTGGTCAGTGTGCATGGTATAAAAAAATCCTGCAGCACACAGTGCATAATGAGAAAAAAAAACTTTGACCGTGTTTTTGGATTAAAACAGCGACTTTGCACTGTATTTTCGTATGGTATTTATTGTTGTCTTCTAGTTTTCCTGCTCTCATTTTATAGAATGGAAGACATATTACAGAAATTGAGATGATTTTGACTGGTTTTACTAAGAAAACTACAGTGGTCCCTTGTTTTTTTGGAATTAATCCGTTCCTGGAGGAGCTACTATAAACAAAATTTACGATTTGCGAATCAATTTTCCCCATAAGAAATAAAGTAAATACAATTAATCCGTTCCTGACACTCAGAAGTATTAAAATAAAAAAATTTTTTACATGAAATCTAGATGTAGTACATAAACAATACAATGGGAAATGATGAATGAAACATTAACAGCATAACACTTACCTTTATTGGAGATTCTTCTTAGTGTATGGGAGACTGGAGGAGAAGTGAGATTGGATTGTTTACAGTTTGCAAGGGGAATCCCCTTCCAGCAACACCTCAGGTACCAATTGCTTCTCTGGGGTTGCTTTGCTTCTCTGTTTCTTAATGCCACTAGGACCACCTTGAGAGTCACTCTAGTCTTGTCTCGCAAAGTAACTGTGGAGAGAGCTCTGTTTCTGGCGTCTCTCTTACACTTCCCTAAAATGGCCCAAGACTTTGTCACTGTACATATTTCTCACCTTCTTTACCACAGGCTTGGCACTAGGAGCTTTCTTTGGAGCCACGGTAGCTTATTTAGTACTTGCAAGTACTAAAATGAGTGGAATATTATGAAATATTTCGTAGGAGCACTTGAGGGAACCTTCACTCACTGGTAAACAATACCAGACTGGCTGGGTAGGGAGGCCTCCCCGGCTCACACCATGCGTACGCGTCCCGGATGAACTACTATTCGCGAGTCAACCTATGAAAAGCGAGTCCATGTTTATACGAAAATACCCCTATGATTGGCGAAATTTACGATTGCCGAGAGCTACGAAAAGTGAGGGACCACTGTACCTTGAAATTGCGCTCAAAGTAGCAGAAATGTTCGATTTTTACCAAAGTTCGAAAGTAAACAAATCGTGCTATGCATTCAATACACGTCAACTGGTGAGTCTAATATTCTTGGGGACGTGACTAATGAACAGAGGAAATGTTATTTTAGTGCCAGGAATGTCTTTCTTGTTTATTCTGGACCCTATTCGGAAATTGGCGTCTTTTGAAATTTGTGTGAAATTGGCAAAATTGCTAAATTCTGACCACTGTATTGGATAGTTGAAATCGGTAAATGGGTGGTTTCTTGTACTCATTCGATAGAAAAAATTGAGTTCTAGCAAAATAGTTATGATTTTTGTCAACAAGTTCACTGGAATTGGCTGAAAATAGGGCTCAAAGTGGGCAAAATCGCCGATGCGTAAACATCATCAAGACCGCTAACTTTGCGAGAACATAATTCCGTAAGTTTTCCATCAAATTTCATACTTTTGGTGTCATTATGATTGGGAAAAGATTCTCTATCTTTTCATAAGAAAAATAATTTTTTTTTTTTTTTTTAAATTTGGCCGACCCTGAGAACAAGTCTCTGAGAGGGCCTGTCGACCCTGAAAGGGTTAAAGTTCTGTATAAAAATTCTAACCTCTTTCTGTTTATAATTCTGATCATTCTATAATATGGACACCCTGTTACACTGGAGCACAAAGTTTGGATAAAGATTCTGCAGATTTTTGGAAACTTTGCTTTGGTGTTCAGAAATTTATATTGAGCATTACTTCTGCAGTACAGTGGACCCCCGCTTAACGATCACCTCCCAATGCGACCAATTATGTAAGTGTATTTATGTAAGTGCGTTTGTACGTGTATGTTTGGGGGTCTGAAATGGACTAATCTACTTCACAATATTCCTTATGGGAACAAATTCGGTCAGTACTGGCACCTGAACATACTTCTGGAATGAAAAAATATAGTTAACCGGGGGTCCACTGTATTCTGAAACTCTGGCTTAGTGCAAGAGCTGGCCATCTGCTGTCATGTCAAAGCCACACCATAGGTAGACTTAGGCATGAGGTAAGGGGAGGTGAGACATAGGTGTGTAGGTTTAGTTGCTTTCATGTGTTAATTTATGTTACACTCCTTCATTAAGATCGTAAAGCAACTCCTGTAGTTTTTCTGGTGTGAGCGATAATAATTCCAAGGTGTGCACGTCTAATTGCTTTCATCTGCTAATTTATGTCACAGGCCATCATTAGGATCGTAAAGCAACTCCTGTAGTTTTTCTGGTAAAAGTGATAATTCCAAGAAAGACAAGAAAAGATCTCGTAGCCATTTCACTCACCAAGGTGAATGAAATGTAAAGCAGATTATCTTACTATGGACCAAAAAAGTGGAAATACTCAAAAAGTTGGACAATGGAGTAAGTGTAAGTCTTCTGTTGATAGAATATAATACTGTATTGGAAAGTTGACAGTGTATGACATAAAGAAACAAAGCAACTAAATTATTGAATATTATTAATACCAACACATTGAAGCCATTGCTAATCAGTAAACACTATGTGGGGTTTTAGCAAAGATGACAATAAAATTATGCAAATGGTTTCAAAAGTGCCACAGTGAAAGTGTTCCTATTTCTGGTACATTTTTTATTGTAATATCAAAGTATTTTCCAATGAAATGAGTGTAGAAGGTAAGAGTGAGGGTGGCTTGGTAGATTTAAGAAATGGAATGGTATATGTGAGATTTATAATTCTGTAGTCATAGGGTGAGATGTCTCAGGGCACACATAAGAGTTCTTGGTATAAGATATGGCCTGCAAGCCTATTAACCAGTGATGATGATTTAGGCATTTGCAGTAATTTTGTAGGATTGTCATGAAACAGGTGGCCATTATAAAAAATGCAGTAGTAAACCTTTCATTTAAAAGACTTCGAATATAAAAAACTTCGGAAATATAGGAAAAAATCAACTAAGTCAGTTGATTCGGAAACAACAAAGTCCATTGGTTACAGAATTGCCCGTTATTGTTTTGATTATGGCAAAACTATTGCAATTCTGTTTACCATAATTACCATTACCAGCCACCTGCTTCCCACTATTAATCTGTTGAGAATTTTCTGCATTACGCCACATGCCAAGGAACTCTGTGAAATGATTTCTGGGTCATCTGAGGAAGGCATTAGAAACTGGTTTGATTGTGATAAAGATTGAGGGATAAAGACATAGGCACAACATTTACAACATTTTATTAAGAAAATATTTCACCTACTAGGGGAAGCTTTGTTAATCTTACATAAAGTTTCCTGAAAAGAGTTTAATGAGTTACCCAAAACCCATACAGGCAACACCTCCCCTCAGACCTATCACTTCAGGTAATGGGAAGATCCACTCACAAACTGACAGGGATACTTGTGAAGCATCTGTCCAAACTACAGTGGACCCCCGGTTAACGATATTTTTTCACTCCAGAAACATGTTCAGGTGCCAGTACTGACCGAATTTGTTCCCATAAGGAATATTGTGAAGTAGATTAGTCCATTTCAGACCCCCAAACATACACGTACAAACGCACTTGCATAAATACACTTACATAATTGGTCGCATTCGGAGGTAATCGTTATGCGGGGGTCCACTGTACAGTGGACCCCCGCATAACGATTACCTCCGAATGCGACCAGTTATGTAAGTGTATTTATGTAAGTGCGTTTGTAAGTGTATGTTTGGGGGTCTGAAATGGACTAATCTACTTCACAATATTCCTTATGGGAATAAATTCGGTCAGTACTGGCACCTGAACATACTTATGGAGTGAAAAAATATCGTTAACCGGGGGTCCACTGTATTGGGTACCATAAGCTAGTTACATCTGAAGCACTTGTTACTTCATTAACCCTTAAATGGTCCAAATGTATATACATGTATACGTTTTTTCAACATTTGAAAGTATGTAAAAAAATGTACATCATCTTTTTTTTTTTACATTTGGAAATGTGTAAAAAACTTTTATCCACTTTTTTTTTTTTTGTTTGAAAATATGTAAAAAAACATAGATCCACTTTTGGAGCACTACGGATTTGAACGTCGATCTATTTGGACCGTTTAAGGGTTAACTAAGTAAAAAACATTATCATTAAGAACAAACGTAGACCCAGTTTTGACTGAAAGACCTTTCCACTAATGTACCACCACATGGGCCAGCGCACTACTGAGGAATAAAATGACAACCTTGACCTGCCCATACCCATCAAAGACATCATGGATCTGGTGGAACTGCGAATCAACTACAGATTCTCCAGCTACAAAGAACAAATACACATTGCTTTGATATGGTCATGAGCTCACCCATGAACCTGCTGCTTGTTTCTTTAAAAAAGTGGCTAAACTTGATGTTCATTCATTAACAGTTACTCTTTTGTTTTATAGGTGCTGTCTGGCTGAATTATTCACTGAAGGTTATGCCCCTTTTGACCTAACTCAACTTCTGGCATACAGAGTTGGTGACTACTATCCTAACAAGGTGCTGGATAAGATAGATGAACCCAGAGTCAAGGTGAAAACTAGTGCTATATCCTTGTAATTTTCTTGTTCTTACATTTTGTGATTATTATTAATATATATTTTTTAAATATTTCTGCTCTGAAAACTTGCACATAAAATCTTCCAAATATTACTTAGATCACATGCTTTAGAATGTATTTGCTAAGCATGATGTTACTGGCTTAATTGTGATGTTAATTGTGATGTTAATTGTGATGTCAGTCCACACATTTGTAATGTTACTAACACAATTATGATATTTCTACACACAACTGTAAAGTTACTAACAAAATTGTGATATTTCTTCACACAACTGTAAGGTTACCAACACAACTGCAATGTTGGTACACACAATTGTAATGTTACTAACACAGTTGTCATGTTGCTACACATATTTGAAGCATTGTAGCTTAAACAACTAAATGTTAATGATGTATATGGAAATTAAAGTCTGATACTTTCTAACATAGATATCTAAATTATGGAAGCAGGAAAGTTTGTTTTATGTGCTCATCAGCTCTTTTTACCCTTAAACTGTCCAAACGTAGATCTACGTTGACATGCGTAGCGCTCCGACCTTGATTCTCACCGTTTGAAGGCATGTAAAATTGGACGTAGATCTACGTTCGGAGCACTATGCACATCAACGTAGATCTATGTTTGGACAATTTAAAGGTTAAAGCGAAAACTTAAGCAAAAACTGGCAAAACACTATCAGTACTACACCTAGTGTATTTAGATAAGAAGAAATCCTCTTATTTAAAAGTGATCATGTTCTATTTACAACAAAATCTTTATTTCCCAGGAAGATACATTGGAGTTACTGTAGTAGGTTAACAATGTATGTAACTTACAAGGAAAAATCTCATAGATATGCATAGTATTTCAGTAATAATAATAATATCTGAGGTTTTGTAATTCTTGCATGCCTTGTCTTTCAAGAAACTTACAAGTGTTCACACGTCAAACCATAGATACTTTTTCTTCTTCTCTTTCAACGCACCGGGCAATATCCCACTGAGACGGGGTGGACCAAAAGGAAAAACAAAAGTTCCTCCTTTTAAATTTAGTAATATATACAGGAGAAGGGGTTACTAACCCCTTGCTCCCAGCATTTTAGTTGCCTCTTACAACACGCATGGCTTACAGAGCAAGAATTCCGTTCCACTTCCCCATGGAGATCCATAGATACACTTACAATAAAAAACAACAGTAAAGTTTTTAAGAGTGACAGTATGATCATCTGGATCATTAGCTCCAGAAAACAAATGTGCTTTTAACTGTAACTTAAAAGCATGAACAGATTCAGGCAGTCCTAACTTGTAACTAATATTCATAACTTGGAAGTCAATGTATAATAGGGGTATAATAAGGGGTTACAATGAAATTTTTTTCAGAGATATACATTTGGCACAGCAAGTTTTTTATATTTGTATAAATTTATTGTTAAAATTTTTTTAATTCATCTAACAAGTTACAGCATTTATTCCACATTCAGGCAGTTGTGTGGTAATTGGTTTGAGGTAGACTGTTTAGGTAGATTCCCGAGCAGAAACTCCATAGGTGAGGTATGGGTAAATGAGAGCCAAGTAGTGTTGGTAATCTAGATTGGGGAACATAATAGCATATTTTGGAGAGTATATACCTACAATTTTTTATATTTTTATATGGTAAATAAGTTTATTCAGGTATACACAAATGCAGTTACAAAGGTTATCATACATAGCAACATATGTTAAAAGAACCTAGGACAACCCAAAAAAAAAAGTCAGAGAGTGACTTATTTTCATTATCTGGTCACAAGCACCAAATTTTAATTTATTATCTAGAAACTTAGAGATAATGAATAACATGTTGTACGTTTGACTTAGGCATAAAAAATAAGCATGCTAGACTAAATTAAAACAAAATTATTATTTTTATTATTATCACACTGGCCGATTCCCACCAAGGCAGGGTGGCCCGAAAAAGAAAAACTTTCACCATCATTCACTCCATCACTGTCTTGCCAGAAGGGTGCTTTACACTACAGTTTTTAAACTGCAACATAAACACCCGTCCTTCAGAGTGCAGGCACTGTACTTCCCATCTCCAGGACTCAAGTCCGGCCTGCCGGTTTCCCTGAACCCCTTCATAAATGTTACTTTGCTCACACTCCAACAGCACGTCAAGTATTAAAAACCATTTGTCTCCATTCACTCCTATCAAACACGCTCACGCATGCCTGCTGGAAGTCCAAGCCCCTTGCACACAAAACCTCCTTTACCCCCTCCCTCCAACCTTTCCTAGGCCGACCCCTACCCCGCCTTCCTTCCACTGCAGACTGATACACTCTTGAAGTTATTCTGTTTCGCTCCATTCTCTCCACATGTCCGAACCACCTCAACAACCCTTCCTCAGCCCTCTGGACAACAGTTTTGGTAATCCCGCACCTCCTCCTAACTTCCAAACTACGAATTCTCTGCATTATATTCACACCACACATTGCTCTCACACATGACATCTCCACTGCCTCCAGCCTTCTCCTCGCTGCTACATTCATCACCCATGCTTCACACCCATATAAGAGCGTTGGTAAAACTATACTCTCATACATTCCCCTTTTTGCCTCCAAGGACAAAGTTCTTTGTCTCCAGAGACTCCTAAGTGCACCACTCACCCTTTTCCCCTCATCAATTCTATGATTCACCTCATCTTTCATAGACCCATCTGCTGACACGTCCACTCCCAAATATCTGAATACATTCACCTCCTCCATACTCTCTCCCTCCAATCTGATATCCAATCTTTCATCACCTAATCTTTTTGTTATCTTCATAACCTTACTCTTTCCTGTATTCACTTTCAATTTTCTTCTTTTGCACACCCTACCAAATTCATCCACCAATCTCTGCAACTTCTCTTCAGAATCTCCCAAGAGCACAGTGTCATCAGCAAAGAGCAGCTGTGACAACTCCCACTTTATGTGTGATTCTTTATCTTTCAACTCCACGCCTCTTGCCAAGACCCTCGCATTTACTTCTCTTACAACCCCATCTATAAATATATTAAACAACCACGGTGACATCACACATCCTTGTCTAAGGCCTACTTTTACTGGGAAATAATTTCCCTCTTTCCTACATACTCTAACTTGAGCCTCACTATCCTCATAAAAACTCTTCACTGCTTTCAGTAACCTACCTCCTACACCATACACCTGCAACATCTGCCACATTGCCCCCCTATCCACCCTGTCATATGCCTTTTCCAAATCCATAAATGCCACAAAGACCTCTTTAGCCTTATCTAAATACTGTTCACTTATATGTTTCACTGTAAACACCTGGTCCACACACCCCCTACCTTTCCTAAAGCCTCCTTGTTCATCTGCTATCCTATTCTCCGTCTTACTCTTAATTCTTTCAATAATAACTCTACCATACACTTTGCCAGGTATACTCAACAGACTTATCCCCCTATAATTTTTGCACTCTCTTTTATCCCCTTTGCCTTTATACAAAGGAACTATGCATGCTCTCTGCCAATCCCTAGGTACCTTACCCTCTTCCATACATTTATTAAATAATTGCACCAACCACTCCAAAACTATATCCCCACCTGCTTTTAACATTTCTATCTTTATCCCATCAATCCCGGCTGCCTTACCCCCTTTCATTTTACCTACTGCCTCACGAACTTCCCCCACACTCACAACTGGCTCTTCCTCACTCCTACAAGATGTTGTTCCTGCTTGCCCTATACACGAAATCACAGCTTCCCTATCTTCATCAACATTTAACAATTCCTCAAAATATTCCCTCCATCTTCCCAATACCTCTAACTCTCCATTTAATAACTCTCCTCTCCTATTTTTAACTGACAAATCCATTTGTTCTCTAGGCTTTCTTAACTTGTTAATCTCACTCCAAAACTTTTTCTTATTTTCAACAAAATTTGTTGATAACATCTCACCCACTCTCTCATTTGCTCTCTTTTTACATTGCTTCACCACTCTCTTAACCTCTCTATTTTTCTCCATATACTCTTCCCTCCTTACATCACTTCTACTTTGTAAAAACTTCTCATATGCTAACTTTTTCTCCCTTACTACTCTCTTTACATCATCATTCCACCAATCGCTCCTCTTCCCTCCCGCACCCACTTTCCTGTAACCACAAACTTCTGCTGAACACTCTAACACTACATTTTTAAACCTACCCCATACCTCTTTGACCCCATTGCCTATGCTCTCATTAGCCCATCTATCCTCCAATAGCTGTTTATATCTTACCCTAACTGCCTCCTCTTTTAGTTTATAAACCTTCACCTCTCTCTTCCCTGATGCTTCTATTCTCCTTGTATCCCATCTACCTTTTACTCTCAGTGTAGCTACAACTAGAAAGTGATCTGATATATCTGTGGCCCCTCTATAAACATGTACATCCTGAAGTCTACTCAACAGTCTTTTATCTACCAATACATAATCCAACAAACTACTGTCATTTTGCCCTACATCATATCTTGTATACTTATTTATCCTCTTTTTCTTAAAATATGTATTACCTATAACTAAACCCCTTTCTATACAAAGTTCAATCAAAGGGCTCCCATTATCATTTACACCTGGTACCCCAAACTTACCTACCACACCCTCTCTAAAAGTTTCTCCTACTTGAGCATTCAGGTCCCCTACCACAATCACTCTCTCACTTGGTTCAAAGGCTCCTATACATTCACTTAACATCTCCCAAAATCTCTCTCTCCTCTGCATTCCTCTCTTCTCCAGGTGCATACACGCTTATTATGACCCACTTCTCGCATCCAACCTTTACTTTAATCCACATAATTCTTGAATTTACACATTCATATTCTCTTTTCTCCTTCCATAACTGATCATTTAACATTACTGCTACCCCTTCCTTTGCTCTAACTCTCTCAGATACTCCCCCCACTGAAACTCTCCTACCCCCTTCAGCTTTGTTTCGCTTAGGGCCAGGACATCCAACTTCTTTTCATTCATAACATCAGCAATCATCTGTTTCTTGTCATCCGCACTACATCCACGCACATTTAAGCATCCCAGTTTTATAAAGTTTTTCTTCTCTTTTTTAGTAAATGTCTAAAATAATTATGCTTATTTGAAACAATGTTTCCAAAAAATTAACTGGACAAAAATATATAAGGGATCAACATGAACAAAGTACATGTATAGGTAATTCCAGGACAGATCAGTTAATGACAGGGAAAAAGTACCACCGCTGCCTCATTTTGTTTTAACCTGAGTTAGAAGTTTCAACTTGAATATAATAATATTTGCAGATTTTTAGTAAAATTTGATCTATAGATGAAGAGTTGAGACCAAGATCATTTAACTTTACTTGCTAACAGCACATATTTCCAATTGCCATTACTTTCTTCCTGATGGTCACAGTCAGACTTTGATAGTTTATATCACTGTAAACAGATATTTGGGAGTAGATGTGTCAGTGGATGGGTTTATGTAGGATGAGGTTAATCATATATTGAAGAAGGAAAAAAGGTGGGTGGTGCAGTGAGGTATTTGAGGAGACATAAAACGTTATCCATGGAGAAAGAAGAGAATGTATGAAAGTAAAGTGGTACCAACACTCTTATATGGGTGTGAAGCTTGGGTTGTAAATGTTGCAACGAGGAGGTGGCTGGAAGCAGTGGAGATGTCCTGTCTAAGGGCAATGTTTTATTTATTTTTTTTATTAACACATCGACCATTTCCCACCAAGGCAGGGTGGCCTGAAAAAGAAAAATTTTCATCACCATTCACTCCATCACTATCTTGCCAGAGGCATGCCTACACTACAGTTATAAAACAGCAACATTAACACCCCTCCTTCAGAGTGCAAACACTGTACTTCCCATCCCCAGGACTCAAGTCCGGCCTGCCGGTCAAATCCTTAAAACCATTTGTCTCCATTCGCTCCTGTCGAACACACTCAGGCACGCTTGCTGAAAGTCCAAGCCCCTCGCACACAAAACCTCCTTTACCCCCTCCCTCCAACCTTTCCTAGGCCGACCCCTACCCTGCCTTCCCCCCACTACAGATTTCACACTCTTGAAGTCATTCTATTTCGTTCCAGCCTCTCTACATGTCTAAACCATCTCAATAATCCCTCCTCAGCTCTCTGGATAATAGTTTTGGCAATCCCACACCTCCTCCTAATCTCCAAACTACAGATTCTCTGCATTATATTCACACCACACATTGCCCTCAGACATGACATCTCCACTGCCTCCAGCCTTCTCCTTGTTGCAACATTCACAACCCATGCCTCACACCCAAACAAGAGCATTGGTTTAACTATACTCTTATACATTCCCCTCTTTGCTTTCATGGATAAAGTTCTTTGTCTCCACAGACTCCTCAGTGCACCACTCACCTTTTTTCCCTCATCAATTCTATGATTCACCTCATCCTTCACAGACCCATTTGCTGACACGTCCACTCCCAAATATCTGAACACATTCACCTCCTCCATACTCTCTCCCTCCAATCTGTGTGGTGTAAATATTATGTGTGGTGTAAACATTATGCAGAGAATTCGGAGTGTGGAAATTAGGAGAAGGTGTGGAGTTAATAAAAGTATTAGTCAGAGGGCTCAAGAGGGGTTCAGGTGGTTTGGTCATTTAGAGAGAATGGATCAAAGTAGAATGACTTGGAGAGGGTATAAATCTGTAGGGGAAGGAAGGTGGGGTAGGGGTCGTCCTCGAAAAAGATGGAGGGAGGGGGTAAAGGAGCTTTTGTGGGCGAGGGGCTTGGACTTCCAGCAAGCGTGCGTGAGCGTGTTAGATAGGAGTGAATGGAGACGAATGGTTTTTGGGACCTGACGAGCTGTTGGAGTGTGAGCTGGGTAATATTTAGTGAAGGGATTCATGGAAACCGGTTATTTTTATATAGCCGAACTTGAGTACTGAAAATGGGAAGTACAATGCCTGCACTTTAACCCCTTGACTGTCACAACCCCAAATCCTGAGGTGTCTCCTGATGTCATAAAATTTAAAAAAAAAAAAAATTATTTTTTCTTATGAAATGATAGAGAATCTTTTCCTGATTGTAATGACACCAAAAGAACGAAATTTGATGGAAAACTGACGGAATTATGCTCTTGTGAAGTTAGCGATGGCGATATTTACAAATTGGCGATTTTGCCCAATTTGAGCCTTATTTTCGGCTAATTCCATTGTTCCAGTCTACCAAACTCATAGCTATTTTTTTAGAACTCCATTTTTTCTATCGACTGAGTACAAGAAACTGCCCATTTACCGATTTCAACCACCCAATAATGTGGTCAGAAATTTACAATTTGGCCAATTTCATGAAAATTAAAAAATATGACAATTTCAAAATAGAGTTCAGAATGAACAATGCAGACATTCCTGGCTCAAAAATAACATTTTCTTTGTTCATCAGTCACATCTCCAGGCCCCTCTGATATTACTCTTGCTTTCTATTTTTAATTTTTATTCAAACAAAAATAGAAGATTTACAGTTATGCAGACTACTGCAATATTGTAATAATTGTATAAATAATGTCAACCTATTCATGACTGCATATTAGAATGGCTAGTTGGACATTTATTGGAAAATGACATCATTTGTTTACTTTTGAACATCGGCAAAAATCAAACATTTCCCCTACTTAGAGCTCCAATTCAAGGTTCTTTTCATAGTAAAACCAATCAAAATCACCTCTATTTCTATAATGTTTTCCATTCTATCAAATGAGACCAAGAAAACGAGAATACAGCCATAAATACTATACAAAAGTAGACCACAAATTCGGCATTTTAATTAAAATACAAACGGTCGGAGGTTTTTTTCTCATTATGCACTACGTGCTGCAGGATTTTTTTATATGGTGCACACTGACAACACACACCCATTTTCTCACATGTGAGCCTACCAGCTTTCTCCTGCTTGATTCGAAGCCGCTAGAATTTATGAGTATATATATGTATGTCAAAAATGGTGGTTCGTAAGACGTATATATACGACCAAAACAGTCAAAGGGTTAACCCTTTCAGGGGTGCGGACGTATTAGTACAGCTTACGCGCCAGGGTTTTTGACGTACTAGTACCCCTAAATTCTAGCGCCCTCAAATCTAGTGAGAGGAAGCTGGTAGGCCTACATATGAAAGAATGGGTCTATGTGGTCAGTGTGTGCAGTATAAAAAAAATCATGCAGCACACAGTGCGTAATGAGAAAAAAAACTGACCGTGTTTTTGGATTAAAACAGCGACTTTGCACTGTATTTTCGTATGGTATTTATTGTTGTATTCTAGTTTTCCTGGTCTCATTTTATGGAATGGAAGACATATTACAGAAATTGAGATGATTTTGACTGGTTTTACAATGAAAAGTACATTGAAATTGAGCTCAAAGTAGCAGAAATGTTTGATTTTTACCAAAGTTCAAAAGTAAACAAATCATGTTTAGCGTCCAATACACGTCAACTGGTGAGTCTAATATTCTTTCACAAGTGCACTGATATTATTTATACCGTTTCTACACTAATGCAGTAGTCTGCATAACAGTAAATCTTCAATTTTTTGTGAGAATAAAAATTCAAAGTGGAAAGCAAAAGTGAAGATACGGTACTATGTTCCACAGTCAGCCCTCCTGGCCCTATATCACTCACTTATTTACCCCTATCTCACCTATGGAATTTGTGCAAGGGGCTCAACAACAATAAACCATCTCAGACCACTAATTACCCAACAAAAGGCTGCAGTCAGAATGATGATAAATTCCCACTACAGGCAGCACACTCCACCAATATTCAAAACTCTGAACCTACTCACCATACAAAACATCCATACTTATTACTGCACCTACTACATACATAGAACACTTAACTCTGATATAAACCCTCCCCTCAGATGTCTCTTTACCAACCTCAACAGAACACATGACCATAACACAAGGCACAGATCACTCTTTGATGTTCCTCGTGTCCATCTCACGCTATGCAAAAACTCAATGCACATAAAAGACCCTAAAATCTGGAATTCATTACCTGTGAATATAAAAGAAACACTATCTGTTTATAAATTCAAGTCTCTTCTCAAAAATCACTTATTCACCCACAACTAAATAAATACTGAATAATTGTATCTCATAAATGTTTCTCATTATTGTATCTCATAAATGTCTAACCTGTGACCCAATCAAACTTTGTTATTTTTTAATTACATTACCTAACAGAATACTCCATTCTACTGAATGCACAGCAACACAGTAAATGACCATATGACCTGTCTTTGTAATACTCATTTGTGCTAAATTGTTATCTGTTTACAATAATGTTTTTACCACTGAATATATCATTGCTTAGTTAATCTTAAGTTAATTTTAAGCCTGCCCATAATGCTCTGCATACAAGGGGCTTTGGCATGTTGCACTTTAATAACTGTATTCCTTTGTACTTCTCTGTATCATGTTCAAATTAATAAATAAATAAATGAATGTAAGAGGGGCGTGGGGACATGACTAATGAACAGAGGAAATGTTATTTTAGTGCCAGGAATGTCTGTCTTGTTTATTCTGGACCCTATTTGGAAATTGGCATCTTTTGAAATTTGTGTGAAATTGGCAAAATTGCTAAATTCTGACCACTGTATTGGATAGTTGAAATCGGTAAATGGGTGGTTTCTTGTACTCATTCGATAGAAAAAATGGAGTTCTAGCAAAATAGCTATGATTTTTGTCGACAAGTACACTGGAATTGGCCGAAAATAGGGCTCAAAGTGGGCAAAATCGCTGATGCGTAAACATCGTCAAGACCGCTAACTTCGCGAGAGCATAATTCCGTAAGTTTTCCATCAAATTTCATACTTTTGGTGTCATTATGATTGGGTAAAGATTCTCTATCTTCTCATTAGATTTTTTTTTTTTTTTTTTTTTTAAATTTGGGCGACCCTGAGAACAAGTCTGGGAGAGGGCCTG
This sequence comes from Cherax quadricarinatus, assembly GCF_038502225.1. Lineage (NCBI taxonomy): Eukaryota > Metazoa > Arthropoda > Malacostraca > Decapoda > Parastacidae > Cherax > Cherax quadricarinatus. Next base: position 28,055,309 of record NC_091296.1, read on the forward strand.
GGGACCCTGAAAGGGTTAAAGGAGCAGTTTGGGATATTGGCAGTTAGGAGGGATATGTTTAATATCTTTATATATGCTTCTAAACTGTTGTATCTGGGCATCTCTGCAAAGACAGTGATTATGTATGAGTGATGTGAATGTGTTGAATGATGATGAAAGTACAGTGGTACCTCGGGATACGAACAGCTCAAAACTCGAACAGTTATGTAAGTGTATTTAAGTGCTTTTGTAAGTGTATTTTTGGGAGTCTGAAATGGTTTAATCTAATTTACATTATGCCTTATGGGAACAAATTCGTTTGGTATCGGCACTCGAACAGCCTTCTGGAACGAAATAAATTCGTATCCCTAGGTAACACTGTATTTTCTTCTTGGGGATTTCCTTTCTTTTTGGGTCACCCTGTCTCGGTGGGAGATAGCCGACTTGTTGAAAAAAAAATTTATGAATAAAAGATTGATTATATATTCTTTTTCCATGCTAATGATGTATAGGCTCTTGTTGAACACATGATTCAGCGGGAACCCAACAAGAGACTCAGTGTGGCCGAGTATCTAGAGCAGGAGCGAGGAGCCACATTTCCTGAACATTTCTATACATTCCTGTGGCCATTTCTCAAGCAGTTTGCTGTTGCACCAATCATGCCTCCTGATGACAAAATCAAACAGTAAGCATATTTCTTTTCATATACTCATAAAGTTGAAACTTTATGATCATCCCCAATCATGACTTAAATTTGAAATTTTTAAAGAATTTCTTAATTACAGTGGACCCTCACCTAATGAACGCATTGCATAACATTAAATCCAGCTAGCGATACATTTTAACGCAAAAATTTTGCCTTGGCTAGCGCTAAAAAACTCGCCCAACGCAATTCGTTCCGTTCAAGACGCATTCACTTGCGGCCTGAGCGCACCTCACTTGTCCCGTGGGTGCCAGTGTTTACAAGCCAGCCACCGCGGTCGCATCCAAACATACAATCGGAACATTTCATATTATCACAGCGTTTTTAGTGATTGCACCTGCAAAATAAGTCACCATGGGCCCCAAGAAAGCTTCTAGTGCCAACCCTACAGCAAAAAGGGTGAGAATTACTATGGATATGAAGAAAGAGATCATTGCTAATTATGAAAGTGGAGTGCATGTCTCCGAGCTGGCCAGGTTGTACACAAAACCCAATCAACCATCGCTACTATTGTGGCCAAGAAAACGGCAATCAAGGAAGCTGTTCTTGCCAAAGGTGCAACTTTGTTTTTGAAACAGAGATCGCAAGTGATAGAAGATGTTGAGAGACTATTATTGGTGTGGATAAACGAAAAACAGATAGCAGGAGATAGCATCTCTCAAGCGATCATATGTGAAAAGGCTAGGAAGTTGCATGACGATTTAATTAGAAAAATGCCTGCAACTAGTGGTGATGTGAGTGAATTTAAGGCCAGCAAAGGTTGGTTTGAGAGATTTAAGAATCGTAGTGGCATACATAGTGTGATAAGGCATGGTGAGGCTGCCAGTTCAGACCAAAAAGCAGCTGAAAAATATGTGAAGGAATTCAAGGAGTACATAGACAGTGAAGAATTGAAACCTGAACAAGTGTTTAATTGTGACAAAACAGGCCTGTTTTGGAAGAAAATGCCAAGCAGGACCTACATTACTCAGGAGGAAAAGGCACTCCCATAAGCCTATGAAAGACAGGCTTACTCTGTTGATGTGTGCTAATGCTAGTGGTGATTGCAAAGTGAAGCCTTTATTGGTGTATCATTCTGAAACTCCCAGAGTGTTCAGGAAAAACACTGTCCTCAAGGCTAATTTGTGTGTGATGTGGAGGGCAAACAGTAAGGCATGGGTCACTAGAGACCTTTTCTATGACTGGTTACACCATGCATTTGCCCCCCACTGTCAAAAATTACCTCCTGGAAAATAAATTGGACCTTAAGTGCCTCCTGGTATTAGACAGTGCTCCTGGTCATCCTTCAGACGTGGTAGAGTGACTTTCTGGGGACACGAGCTTCATTAAGGTCAAGTTTTTGCCTCCTAATACCACTCCTCTCCTGCAGCCCATGGACCAGCAGGTCATTGCAAACTTCAAAAACCTCTACACAAAAGCTATGTTTGAAAGGTGACTCAAGAAATCGTAATGACACGATTGCAAATAAACCATACCCCCGGCCGGGATTGAACCCGCGGTCATAGTCTCTCAAAACTCCAGCCCGTCGCATTAGCCACTAGACCAGCTAGCCACAATAAGATTCATCCAACTAGGTATATTTCTACCCCATAGGAAGGTTAGCACAGGCACCTCTGTGACCACAAATGCAAGTTTTTACAGACGAATCTCCAGCTAGCGTGGCCGTGATGAACTCTAGCTCAAGTCCCTTCACTGCCGTCAACATGACTCAAGAAATCGTAATGGCACGATTGCAAATAAACCATACCCCCGGCCGGGGGTATGGTGGCTAGCTGGTCTAGTGGCTAACGCGACGGGCTGGAGTTTTGAGACTCTATGACCGCGGGTTCAATCCCGGCCGGGGGTATGGTTTGAAAGATGCTTTGTAGTGACCACAGAAACTCATTTGACTCTAAGAGAGTTTTGGAGAGATCACTTTAGCATCCTTAGTTGTGTAAACATTATAGGTAAGGCTTGGGAGGAAGTGATTAAGAGGACCTTGAACTCTACTTGGAAGAAACTGTGGCCAGAATGTGTAGACAAAAGGGATTTTGAAGGATTTGAGGCTAACCTTGAGAAGCCTATGCCAGTTGTGGAATCAATTGTAGCATTAGGGAAGTCCTTGGGGTTGGAGGTTAGTGTGGAGGATGTGGAAGAGTTGGTGGAGGAGGACAATGAAGAACTAACCACTGATGAGCTGCAAGATCATCTTCAACAGCAAGAGGCCAGACCTGAGGAAACTGCTCCGGAGGAGGGAATAGAGAAATTGAGGAAGTTGCCTACTTTAAAGATTAAGGAAATGTGTGCAATGTGGCTTAAAGTGCAAACCTTTTTTGATGAAAATCACCCTCACACAGCTATTGCAAGCCGTGCTGGTGACTATTACACTGACAATGTTGTGAAACACTTTAGGAATGTCATAAAGGAACGGGAGATACAGGCGTCTATGGACAGATATGTTGTGCGACAGAGGTCCAGTGACTCTCAAGCTGGTCCTAGTGGCATTAAAAGAAGAAGGGAAGTAGCCCCGGAAAAGGACTTGACATCTCAATTCCTAATGGAAGGGAATTCCCCTTCTAAACATTAACACCATCCGCACACTCCCCTCCTCCCATCCCATCAATCATCACCAGATCTTCAATAAAGGTAAGTGTCATGTAATTGTTCACACAGTTTGTGTGTATTAAAATTAATATTTCATGTGATAAACTTTTTTTTTTTTTCATACTTTGGGGTGTCAGGAACGGATTAATTTGATTTCCATTATTTCTTATGGGGAAAATTAATTCGGCTAACGATAATTTCGCCTAACGTTGAGCTCTTAGGAACGGATTAATATCGTTAGGCGAGGGTCCACTGTATATTCTTTATATAATTAATTAATTTAGGTAGTCATTTATGCTTTGGGTTGGTGTAGTTGAAGGTGATGTAACAACTGCAAATAATAAAGAAGAATATTAAAGGCAGGGATGTACCATGCATGAGAATAATGTGTTGTGTAAATACAGTACAGCCTCTCCTTACTTTACGATGAAGTTCCATTCCTAAGACCACGTTGTTAAACGAATTTGTCGCTAAGTGAGGAGCATACTATAATGGTAGTGAGTTTGTGTCAACCATCTTTGATATTGTTTAGTGTCACCTTTGCACCATTTATAACATTTCTGATATACATACGTATGTTTAAATGTTTATACAGTAGTGTACTGTATATTGAAATAAACAGAATAAAGGAAATCAGCTCTAATATACATTATTTAGGTTTGAATGCTGGTCAGAGAGCCCTTCTTAAGTCCGAGGCATCGGTAAACGAATATGTCGCTAAGTGAGGAGAGGCTGTATTATGTAAGAAATAAATTAAGAATCTAGAAGACATTTATTGTGAAATGAAAGGTATAATGCAAATAACAGAAAAAGGTTAAGATGGTTTGGTCATGTAGAAAGAAAGGAGGATGATAGTAGGTCAAGACTTCTTATGAATCTTGAATGAATGGCATTGAGATGTTTTTTCTCATCATTAGATACACCTCACTGTGCAGGAAACTCTTGCCCAACACTTGAATCCTAGCTGGAGTAGTGGTTTTACACAGTTAACACAGGATATGACTACTACAAAAAAATTTATTTTTCTTGCATTAGACCTACAGCAGTTGGCTATTATAATGGTACCTACCCATATTTTTTTCAGCTGGGTAGACAAATACAATGCAGAAAATTTGCCCATATGTTTCATTGTTCCTGGGAATAAAACCCAGGACCTTATGGTTGTAAACTAAGTGCTCTCACAAGTGAGCTACATATGACCTTAGAGGTTCAGGGGATGTCTGTGAAGAGGATGAAAGGTAGGCTAATGTGGGCATGTTAAACTGAAGAGGGTGTAGGGGTTTGCCATACTGTTATAATGTCTTCATGGTAGTGCATGCTCCTGGAAACCACTTACTCAGACCTGAGTTTTGGAGGTGGGGAATATGTGCTGTACAAGACCTGCTCTGAAAGTTGGGCTCAGGTGATGGTGACTGGAGGGTCATTGACTGGAAGGAAAGCAAAGGGCCAAGAGATGGTAAATTTGTTTTCTTTCAAAGTTGATCCCATGCATCAGAAATCTTTCCTATGAGGATAGACTGAGGGCCCTGAATCTGCACTCTCTAGAAAGGCATAGAATTAGGGGGGATATGATTGAGGTGTATAAATGGAAAACAGGAATAAATAAAGGAGATGTAAATAGCATGCTGAAAATTTCCAGCCAAGATAGGACTCGCAGCAATGGTTTCAAGTTGGAAAAATTCTGATTCAGGAAGGATATAGGAAATCACTGGTTTGGTAATAGAGTTGTGGATGAGTGGAACAAACTCCCAAGTTCTGTCATAGAAATGAAAACGTTGTGTAGTTTTAAAAATAGGTTAGATAAATACATGAGTGGGTGTGAGTTGGGCCTGACTAGTTTGTGCTACTAGGTCTGATGCCGTGCTCCTTCCTTAACCCGTAAACGGTCCAAGCAGATCTACGTTCATATGTGTAGTGCTACAAAAGTAGATCTAAGTTTTTTTTACATATTTTCAAATATAACAAAAAAAAAAGTAGATCAAAGTTTTTTTACACATTTTCAAATGTATAAAAACAAAAAGAAGATCTACTTTTTTTACATACTTTCAAATGTTGAAAACACGTATATATACGTTTGGACCGTTTACGGGTTAAATGGAAGTGATCTGACTAGGTGGGTCATTGGTCTAAGCTGGGGGGTTGACATTGACCTGCTTTGCATGGGTCAGTAGGCCTGCTACAGTGTTCCTTCTTATGTTCTTACGTTCTTATGAGCACCTGTTCTTTCAAGAAATTAACGTGCTCACACACCAAGCCATAAATGCACCTATTATGCTAACATTTATATTTAAGATTATATTATTATCAGGATCATAAGCTGTAGGAAAAAGCATGCACTTTCAACATGTTTTGCTGCTTTAATTTGATCAACAACAACTAGGGCTAAAGAAAAATCAAAATTATCTCGCACAGATGTGTCTATGAAAATGGTATAATAACATGAAAGGCTTGCTGGCTTACATTCTAGTTCACTCAAAACTTCTCCAAACTAATTTACATAATATCATTTTCCACAAAGTCAAATTTTAATTTAATTAAGAAACTGCTCTTATAAGTCCTCAGGGTAATCCCTGACTTAGTGAAAATGGGATTCTTGGCAAGAGTGCATTTGACACTTCCTTGAGTTAAGTCTGGAACATATTGATGGAACTCACCTTTCAGAGGTTGACTGTGATTCTCAGTCTTGGTTTTAAAGGCCATTACTGTATGAAATTTTAGTCATTCAGGTTGTTCCTTTGCTTTATGTGACTCTTCCATAACTAGCTTAGCAGTAAACATTCAAAATACATATTTTCTAATGAGAGTTGCATATCTACTTTGTAACTAACACTGAGGACATGTAAAACCTTAAAAAGTATCCTAATAACAGGATAAAATACTCCCAATTAAAGGTGGCAAGGAAGGAATTTCTTAAGTTTCAAGAAATATATTCACTCAGCTCACTCAAGCCCCTCTTGTCAACTGTTTGCACTGAACTCTCACACCTTTCCCTGAGGTTTTCTCTTGCCTCCCTGGTGAAGCACCATTCTCAGCATAAGAACCACTGCTGTAAGTGATTGATGCATACATAGTATAAGGCCCCTTTGGATTTCTAATAAAATTATGAATTAGAACTGAATAGAATAATTTAGTAATATACCCTATATGCATTGGTCTTTTCAGGATAAAGAAATGTTTAATGGACATACTAATAGCACTGGGTGCCGAAAATGAAGCGTCAAAAATAATTGAAGGAAAAGAAGAAAAGGAGAAAGCCGATATGGAGAAGCCAGAAAAAAAATGTGAGGCTCTCATCATTATTGCCTCTCTCATCACCTCCTCTCTAAGGTAGCATATATTTTTCATTGTATATTTTGTTTTGTTTTCAACAAACCGGCCATATCCCACTGAGGCAGAGTGACCTAAAAAGAAAAATGAAAGTTTTTCTTTTTAAATTTAGTAAATTAAGCAGAAGGGGTTACTAGCCCCTTGCTTCCAGCATTGAAGCTGCCTCTTGTGACACGCATGACTTACAGAAGAAGAATTCTTTTCCATTTCTTCTATAGTTTTTTTTTTTTTTTTAACAAGTCGGCCATCTCCCACCGAGGCAGGGTAACCCAGAAAGAAAGAAAATCCCCAAAAAGAAAATACTTTCATCATCATTCAACACTTTCACCTCACTCACACATAATCACTGTAATTATACACTAAAAATATGGATAACAATGAGAATTTTTCAAACAAGAAGAAATAAATAATATTTACACTTTCTTAATGAGTCTGCTCAACATATTAGAACTGCTTCTTGACAGTAGATGTGCTATTGTATTTATTTACACAACTCTTCTTACAGTTATATAAGTGTTTAGCAGTAGATGAGAGTATATATATCTACAAAACTATGGTTGAAGTTCTTAAATTATTAATGGATCTTCTGTACTGTGGTAAAATAAATTTTAATGTATTGTACATTTTATTGCACTGTACTGCAGGCACTACAGTGCCTACAGTACAGTGCCTGCACTCTGAAAGAGGGGTTTGAGATACTTGCTGTTTAGTGACATCTGATAAATGAGACACTTGTGCAACATTTGGAAATGTTTTGCCATATTGTGACTTCTTCAGTCCATTGCAGAAAAAGTTGGAAGATGAGGAGGAGTTCGAAGTAATCAGTCCCCCAGCTTGGGGTCAATGTGTTCAGTCCATCAATCTTGACAAAAGTGTAGCATGTTCACAAAGATGGGGCTTATATACTGATGATAGATGAGGTGGAGCAGTGGTAGGCAAGTCACCAGTGAACAAAGCCACTGGTGGAAATAGGTCATGCCTGTAGATTAGACAAGTTTTGAAGAAATCTCTGCATCAGTATACCAAGATGTTGTTGTGTCTGACAGAATATGAATAAATGGTTTAAAAAAAAAGACTTGTTGATAAATGAGACACTTGTGCAACACATCAGTTTTTTAAACCATTTATTCTCATCCTGTCATAAGCTACCTTTTTCTCTTTTATCACACCCTTTACTTCATCATTCCACCAATCACTCCTCTTTCCTCCTGCCCCCACCCTCCTATAACCACAAGCTTCTGCCCCACATTCTAATACTGCATTTTTAAAACTATTCCAACCCTCTTCAACCCCCCCACTACTCATCTTTGCACTAGCCCACCTTTCTGCCAATAGTCGCTTATATCTCACCCGAACTTCCTCCTCCCTTAGTTTATACACTTTCACCTCCCTCTTACTTGTTGTTGCCACCTTCCTCTTTTCCCATCTACCTCTTACTCTAACTGTAGCTACAACTAAATAATGATCCGATATATCAGTTGCCCCTCTATAAACATGTACATCCTGGAGCCTACCCATCAACCTTTTATCCACCAATACATAATCTAACAAACTACTTTCATTACGTGCTACATCATACCTTGTATATTTATTTATCCTCTTTTTCATAAAATATGTATTACTTATTACCAAATTTCTTTCTACACATAGCTCAATTAAAGGCTCCCCATTTACATTTACCCCTGGCACCCCAAATTTACCTACTACTCCCTCCATAACATTTTTACCCACTTTAGCATTGAAATCCCTAGCCACCATTACTCTCACACTTGATTCAAAACTCCCCACGCATTCACTCAACATTTCCCAAAATCTCTTTCTCTCCTCTACACTTCTCTCTTCTCCAGGTGCATACACGCTTACTATAACCCACTTTTCACATCCAATCTTTATTTTACTCCACATAATCCTTGAATTAATACATTTGTAGTCCCTCTTTTCCTGAATATCAAAATGGTATACAATACCGACAGGATGGTTGTTAAGACACATAGGCAACACTTAGGCAACTTTATTCCGAAATGTTTCGCCTACACAGTAGGCTTCTTCAGTCGAGTACAGAAAGTAGGCAGGAGCAGTCTGGAACTAACTGTTCCAGACTTTGGAACAGAACTTCTCCAGGCTGAGGGACTGACAACTTCAAATCTACGACTTTAAGGGTGATGGACTGATTACATCGTCTTCACATCTCTACTGCTCCTGCCTACTTTCTGTACTCGACTGAAGAAGCCTACTGTGTAGGCGAAACGTTTTGGAATAAAGTTGCTTAAGTGTTGCCTATGTGTCTTAACAACCACCCTCTTTTCCTGCCATAGCTTATCCTTCAACATTTTTGCTACTCCTTCTTTAGCTCTAACTCTATTTGAAACCCCTGACCTAATTCCATTTATTCCTCTCCATTGAAACTCTCCCACCCCCTTCAGCTTTGTTTCACTTAAAGCCAGGACATCCAGTTTCTTCTCATTCATAACATCCACAATCATCTCTTTCTTATCATTTGCACAACATCCACGCACATTCAGACTTCCCACTTTGAAAATTTTCTTCTAAAAGATGGTATACCTCCCTGGCCAGTGCATGAAATTACCGCCTCCCTTTCTTCCTCAACATTTAAAAGTTCCTCAAAATATTCTCTCCATCTACTTAATACCTCCCTCTCCCCATCTACTAACTCCTCTACTCTGTTTTTAGCTGAGAAATCCATACTTTCCCTAGGCTTTCTTAACTTGTTTAACTCACTCCAAATTTTTTTCTTATTTTCATTAAAATTTCTTGACAGTGCCTCTCCCACTCTTTCATCTGCTCTCCTTTTGCACTCTCTCACCACTCTCTTCACCTTTCTTTTACTCTCCATATACTCTGCTCTTCTTATAACACTTCTGCTTTGTAAAAACCTCTCGTAAGCTACCTTTTTCTCTTTTATCACACCCTTTACTTCATCATTCCACCAATCACTCCTCTTTCCTCCTGCTCCCACCCTCCTATAACCACAAACTTCTGCCCCACATTCTAATACTGCATTTTTAAAACTATTCCAAGCCTTTTCAACCCCCCCACCCTCTTTTCCTGCCATAGCTTATCCTCCTCAACATTATTGCTACTCCTTCTTTAGCTCTAACTCTATTTGAAACCCCTGACCTAATCCCATTTATTTCTTTCTTCTCTCTCCATTGAAACTCTCCCACCCCACTTCTTATTCTTTTTAGTTTCACTTAAAGCCAGGACATCCAGTTTCTTCTCATTCATAGCATCCACAATCATCTCTTTCTTATCATTTGCACAACATCCACGCACATTCAGACTTCCCACTTTGACAATTTTCTTCTTCTTATTCATTTTAGTAATCTTTACAGGAAAAGGGGTTACTAGCCCATTGTTCCCGGCATTTTAGTTGACTTTTACAACACGCATGGCTTACGGAGGAAAGATTCTTATTTCACTTCCCCATGGATATAAAAGGAAAAGTAATAAGACCAAGAACTATTAAGATAAAATCAAAGAAAACTCAGATGAGTGTGTATAAATAAACATGTACATGTATGTGTAGTGTGACCTAAGTGTAAGTAGAAGTAGCAAGACATGCCTGTAATCTTGCATATTTATGAGACAGACAAAAGACACCAGCAATCCTACCATCATGTAAAACAATTACAGGCTTTCGTTTTACACTCACTTGGCAGGACGGTAGTACCTCCCTGGGTGGTTGCTGTCTACCAACCTACTACCTACAATAATATTATTAATAATATAATATTATTACACTATAATATAATAATCGTGTCCACTCATTACTTACCTTAAAATATCTGTTGCCTTAATGTAGAGTGAGAGGTGAGTAAACAAGATTAAATGAATAAACGAATGAGAGTGTAGAAGGTTGGCGAGTTATGTAAACAAACGTTGTTGTTGTTACCAGCCCGGACACAAATGGTTTCTGTTCACTCTGTCAAGCCGACCAGAAAAACATCTCATATTTGTTAATTTATATGTTTATATGTTATGTAGCATGTTTATTATATAATTTTGTAAAAGAAATCATAGATGGATTAAGCAAAATGTCTATATCAACGTTTTATACACATTTAATGTGCCTCGGTGATTAATATTGTGTTATTATCATTATTAATATGGCATCTTCAAGACCAATTACACTCTTAATGAGTGGCTCTGAGACAGACAAGCAGACAGAAAGACAGACACACAGGTAGACAGAAAGACAGACAGACACAGGTAGGCAGGACACACAGAGAAAGACACACACAGGTAGACAGAGACACACAGGTAGACAGACAGACAAACACACAGGTAGACAGAAAGACACACACATTTAGACAGAAAGACACACAGGAGGAAAGATTCTTATTCCACTTCCCCATGGATATAAAAGGAAAAGTAATAAGACCAAGAACTATTAAGATAAAATCAAAGAAAACTCAGATGAGTGTGTATAAATAAATGTGTACATATATGTGTAGTGTGACCTAAGTGTAAGTAGAAGTAGCAAGACATGCCTGTAATCTTGCATATTTATGAGACAGACAAAAGACACCAGCAGTCCTACCATCATGTAAAACAATTACAGGCTTTCGTTTTACACTCACTTGGCAGGACGGTAGTACCTCCCTGGGTGGTTGCTGTCTACCAACCTACTACCTTCATGTACATATGTACTAATATTAATAATAATATTATTACACTATAGTATAATAATCGTGTCCACTCATTACTTACCTTAAAATATTTGTTGTCTTAATGTAGAGTGAGAAGTGAGTAAACAAGATTAAATGAATAAACGAATGAGAGTGTAGAAGGTTGGCGAGTTATGTAAACAAACGTTGTTGTTGTTACCAGCCCGGACACAAATGGTTTCTGTTCACTCTGTCAAGCCGACCAGAAAAACATCTCATATTTGTTAATTTATATGTTTATATGTTATGCAGCATGTTTATTATATAATTTTGTAAAAGAAATCATAGATGGATTAAGCAAAATGTCTATATCAACGTTTCATACACATTTAATGCGCCTCGGTGATTAACCCTTTGACTGTCGCGGCCGTATATATACGTCTTACGAGGTACCGTGTTTGACGTATATATACTCATAAATTCTAGCGGCTTCAAATCAAGCAGGAGAAAGCTGGTAGGCCCACATGTGAGAGAATGGGTCTGTGTGATCAGTGTGCACCATATAAGAAAAATCCTGGAGCACGCAGTGCATAATGAGAAAAAAAAACTCCGACCGATTTTTTTAATTAAAATGCCGACTTTGTGGTCTATTTTCGTATAGTATTTATGATTGTATTCTCGTTTTCTTGGTCTCATTTGATAGAATGGAAAACATTTTATAGAAATAGAGGTGATTTTGATTGATTTTACTATAAAAAGAACCTAGAAATGGAGCTCAAAGTAGGGGAAATGTTTGATTTTTACCAATGTTCAAAAGTAAACAAATGATGCCATTGTCCAATAAATGTCCAACTAGCCATTCTAATATGCAGTCATGAATGGGTTGATGTTATTTATACAATTATTACAGTATTGCAGTAGTCTGCATAATAGTAAGACTTCTATATTTTGTTTGAATAAAAATTAAAAACAGAAAGTAAGAGTAATATCAGAGGGGCCTGGAGACATGACTGATGAGCAAAGAAAATGTTATTTTAGAGCCAGGAATGTCTGCATTGTTCATTCTGGACCTTATTTTGAAATTGTCACATTTTTTAGTTTTCGTGAAATTGGCCAAATTGCAAATTTCTGACCACATTATCAGGTAGTTGAAATCGGTAAATGGGCAGTTTCTTGTACTCAATCAATAGAAAAAATGGAGTTCTAAAGAAATAGCTATGAGTTTGGGCGACTGGAACAATGGAATTAGCCGAAAATAGGGCTCAAAGTGGGCGAAATCGCCGATTTGTAAACAGCGCCGAGGTCGCTAAATTCGCGAGAGCATAATTCCGTCAGTTTTCCATCAAATTTCGTTTTTTTGGTGTCATTACAATCGGGAAAAGATTCTCTATCATTTCATAAGAAAAAATAATAATTTTTTTTTTTAAATTTTGCGACACCAGGAGACACCTCAGGATTGGGGGTTGCGACAGTCAAAGGGTTAATATTGTGTTATTATCATTATTAATATGGCATCTTCAAGACCAATTACACTCTTAATGAGTGGCTCTGAGACAGACAAGCAGACAGAAAGACAGACACACAGGTAGACAAAGACAGACACAGGTAGGCAGAAGGACACACAGGTAGACAAAGACACACACAGGTAGACAGAAAGACAGACACACAAGTAGACAGACACACAGGTAGACAGAAAGACACACACAGGTAGACAGAAAGACACACACAGGTAGACAGTAAGACACACACAGGTAGACAGAAAGACAGACACACAAGTAGACAGACACACAGGTAGACAGAAAGACACACACAGGTAGACATAAAGACAGACACACAGTTAGACAGAAAGATAGACACACACAGGTAGACATAAAGACAGACACAAAGACAGACACACAGGTAGACAGACAAACAGACACACAGAGATACAGACAGACACAGATATACAGGCAGACAGATACAGACCGGTTTATGTGGAACAGTGAAAACAAATAGAGAGTTGGAGGGTAAGAGCCTTTCTTGCCACAATCTCCAGTGCAAGATTCAGACTTCATCTTAGGGGCCATGGTGAAATTTACTGTCCAGTTAGTACAGTTAATACAGTATGATGCTGCTGATAGGGCAGGGTTACTCAAACTGATGCTGCCTGCATGACGCATTGCCACCGTGAGTATTGTCAAATATTGTACAGTGGTGTGCATAAGCCAGCCCAGCCCAGCTGCCAGATGCATGGTCGTAAGTCGAGTGGATGTATGTCGAGCAGGTCGTAAGTCGGATGGTAGGTGTATTTTATTCATTCTAGAGTGTATATCAGGTTTCTGTGTTATCTATATTATTTATTATGCCATATTAGATGAATTATGATAGATAAATAAGCTGTAGAGTTGATATTAGCATCATATTCAAGTATTTTGTCCTGCCTCCTGAGAGCAGGAATTCTGCTGGAACGGATTAAATGGCATTTCAATTAATTTAAATGAGGAAAATTGACTCAGCATACGAACAAATTGGGATGCGAATAAGGTCATGGAACGGATTAAATTCGTAAGCCGAGGTTCCACTGTAGTGGGATCTCTGTCTGCATTAAATCTTATTCATTGGACACTCTTTGTATACAGTAGCTACTTCATATCTCTTAATTGCTCTTTTTCTCTCTAAATACATTAAAAAGTTTTGTCTATTTAATTGTACTTATTCATAAAGCTTGTAAAGTTAAGAGACTTAGTTATTTGCAATTTTTTTGATACGAGTATTTTTGAAGAGAAGTGTAAATAAAAGATTTTTTCAGAGCTCTGCATTTCACATCTTCAAAACTGGATGCTTTGGACCTCTTGGGAAAAGTGTCCCAGTATGTTCCAGATGAGATTATTCTGGATCGGATATTGCCTTATATTGTAAGTGTATTTATTTAGTCTTAATTTCCAGAATTCTTTCACTTGCCCTCTCAAATTCCTCCACCAACTTTTGCAACTTCTCTTCAGAATCTCCCAAAAAATCATGTCAGTGGCAAACAGCAACTGTGACAACTCCTACTTTGTTTCACTTTTCACATTCTAGCATCTATAAATAAGGCAAACTACTATGGTGACATCACACATCTCTGTCTAAGGCCTACTTTTACTGAAAATTATCTCCCTCTCCCCTGCATACCCTAACCGGAATCTCACTATCTGCATAAAAGTTCTTTACTGCTTTTAAGAACATAAGAATTGAGGAACACTGCAGAAGGCCTACTGGCCTATGCTACTGCTTTACAGCAGTAGCCTGAAACCTAACCTGCTGTATAAGCAGGGCCTACTTGTACTTGGGATCACATAGTTTACTAGGTACCTAATAGATACTTCCTCTCATGGTATCTGCATCATTTTTTATTAATTGGTGCTTGAATGAGTTAGCATTTTTAAAATTAGCCTTTACATTCAATTGTTTCAGTTAGGACTTGACTAAATCAACATTTATATAATCTTTGTCATTGTCATAAAATCAAGGCTGCATTCACTTAGTATAAGCAAAAACATTGCGGTAATAACAATTTGTTTGACATGCATTGGGTGGTTAGAATAATATTGTGCAATACTATATACTATAAGCATAGGAGCAGGGGCTGGTAATCCCCTTCTCCTATATACATTACTAAATTTAAAAAGAGAAAGTTTTGTTTTTCTTTTTAGGTCACCCTGCCTTGGTGGGATATGGCCAGTTTTGTTGAATATGTGAACACACAATTGTATGTTTCCTTTGCACATTAAACTTGAAGTCTTGACTTGTGTGTTCTTTATGTTCAGTTAGTTTTAAACATAAAATTAGCTCTCCAGGCCACACATTATATGCAAGTGATGCATGTTCAAGCACTTGACATCACCAGACCTACCTACCTAACCCTTTTGACTTCCTCTCCCTGTATTTTCTGTTATTTTTTGTTTCCTGCATTGAATTGAAAGAGCCCCCAGTGGGCAAAACATCTAATTAAATGCCCTACGTGTTGAATTTGTGTTCTTATTCCACAAATGGTTTTTAACACAGTACAAGCTAAACCAGAACATTTTTCAGATTTTGTCACAAAGGAGTTTCAAATTAGCATTGCTTTGACTATTTTCAGTTTCACCTTCTGCACGATGGTGAGCCGCGTGTGCGTGTGTTTGCACTCCACACACTCACTCACTGCCTCACTCTGGTCTCAAGTGTACCAAGATCAGATGCTAACATATTCCCAGAGTACATCCTTCCCAACCTTGCTGATGTAAGTAATTGAGTTCCATCTTGATATTAATGAAGTACAATGTAATATATAATTAAAATTAATAAAGTGGACATTTATGAAAATTATCCTCCATTTTTAACTATTTTTTTAGTACAGTATAATATATTTTAGGACATTTCAGCTTCTATCATTTTACAAGTTTGCAGTTGTTGAAGCTGTCATCTTATTCATGAAACTGAAGAATCTTTTGATTTACCATAGTTTCAGTGGTTTACAATTTAGAAGTTCAGATAATGAGTGTTCCTGCACTTCAGGGAGCTTCACAAGTGTCTTGGTTCAGTTTGTATAGGGATAATAACTTGTCACAAACTTATTGTTCATTTATATTGGGTAGTTTGCAGACTTGTCTCCCTCATGAGTCCCGAGTTTAACTCAGTTGTTGTTACATTTTTATGCCTGTCATACTACAGAAAGCAGCAGATGCACAATAAGCTCATTTTCTGTCTAACAGATGTTAACAGCTTATATTTAAGTATACATTAACTAATTGGTTGAATTTATTCATTTTTTTATAGGTAATGTTAATGTAAACATAGCCTTCTCCAACAAGTAATATTGATGTTTAGTCTGAAATATCGCACTTTATCTAATAGTCAAGTTACACAAATTAATAATTTAATAATCTTTTCCAATAGATCACACAAGATGAAGCTGTCATTGTACGACAAGCATATGCAGAAAATATTGCAACTATAGCAGAAACTGCTTTGAGGTTAGTATTATGTCATAGTGTTTGTATTTTAAAAACAATAAATTTCCTGTTAACATACATTCTTTTTCAGAAAAAGTTTGTATATTGTGACACAGTGTACTTAAAATATATTAAATAGGAAGCAATTTAGTAGACAGCAGTATTGTCCAGGCTCCAGGAAGGTACCCTGATATTATCCTGTCTTAATAATGGAAAATAGAAGCCTGTTTAATATTTAATATTAATAAGTCTTGTTAACCCTTTGACTGTTTTGGTCATATATATACGTCTTACAAGCCACCGTTTTTGACGTATATTGAAAGAATTAGAGGTAAGACAGAATGTAGAACTGCAGATGAGCAAGGAGGTTTTAGAGTGGGTAGGGGATGTGTAGATCAAGTGTTTACTTTGAAGCATATATGTGAGCAATATTTAGATAAAGGTAAGGAAGTTTTTATTGCATTTATGGATTTAGAAAAGGCATATGATAGAGTGGATAGGGAAGCATTGTGGCAGATGTTGCAAGTATATGGAATAGGTGGTAAGTTAATAAATGCTGTAAAGAGTTTTTATGAGGATAGTGAGGCTCAGGTTAGGGTGTGTAGAAGAAAGGGAGAATACTTCCCAGTAAAAGTAGGTCTTAGACAGGGATGTGTAATGTCACCATGGTTGTTTAATATATTTATAGATAGGGTTGTAAAAGAAGTAAATGCTAGGGTGTTCAGGAGAGGTGTGGGATTAAATTATGGGGAATTAAATACAAAATGGGAAGTGACAAACTTACTTTTTGCTGATGATACTGTGCTTATGGGAGATTCTAAAGAAAAATTGCAAAGGTTAGTGGACGAATTTGGGAGTGTGTGTTAAGGTAGAAAGTTGAAAGTGAACATAGAAAAGTATAAGGTGATGAGAGTATCAAATGATTTAGATAAAGAAAAATTGGATATCAAATTGGGGAGGAGGAGAATGGAAGAAGTGAATGTTTTCAGATATTTGGGAGTTGACATGTCAGTGGATGGATTTATGAAGGATGAGGTTAATCATAGAATTGATGAAGGAAACAAGGTGAGTGGTGCATTGAGGTATATATGGAGGCAAAAAATGTTATCTATGGAGGCAAAGAAGGGAATGTGTGAAAGTATAGTAGTACCAACACTCTTATATGGGTGTGAAGCTTGGGTTGTAAATGCTGCAGCAGGGAGGTGGTTGGAGGCTGTGGAGATGTCCTGTCTAAGGGCAATGTGTGGTGTAAATATGCAGAAAATTCGAAGTGTGGAAATTAGGAGGTGTGAAGTTAATAAAAGCATTAGTCAGAGGGCTGAAGAGGGTTTCTTGAGGTGGTTTGGTCATTTAGAGAGAATGGAAAGCGTATGAATCTGTAGGGGAAGGAAGGCGGGGTAGGGGTCGTCCTCGAAAAGGTTGGAGGGAAGGGGTAAAGGAGGTGTTGTGGGCGAGGGGTTTGGTCTTCCAGCAAGCGTGCGTGAGCGTGTTAGATAGGAGTGAATGGAGACAAATGGTATTTGGGACCTGACTAGCTGTTGGAGTGTGAGCAGGGTAATATTTAGTGAAGGGATTCAGGGAAACCGGTTATTTTATATAACCGGACTTGAGCCTGGAAATGGAAAGTACAATGCCTGCACTCTAAAGGAGGGGTTTGAGATATTGGCAGTTTGGAGGGAATATATTGTGTATTTTTATACGTATATACTTCTAAACTGTTGTATTCTGGGCACCTCTGCAAAAACAGTGATCATGTGTGTGTGAGGTGAAAGTGTTGAATGATGATGAAAGTATTTTTTTGGGGGGGATTTTCTTTCTTTTTGGGTCACCCTGCCTCGGTGGGAGACGGCCGACTTATTGAAAAAAAAAAAATACTTGTAAATTTTAGCGGCTTCAAATCAAGCAGGAGAAAGCTGGTAGGCCCACATGTGTGAGAATGGGTCTGTATGGTCAGTGTGCACCATATAAAAAAAATCCTGCAGCACGCAGTGCATAACGAGAAAAAAAAACTCCGACCCTTTTTTTTTAATTAAGATGCCGACTTTGTGGTCTATTTTCGTATAGTATTTATGGATGTATTCTCGTTTTCTTGGTCTCATTTGATAGAATGTAAAATATATTATAGAAATAGTGGTGATTTTGATTGGTTTTACTATGAAAAGAACCTTGAAATGGAGCTCAAAGTAGGGGAAATGTTTGATTTTTGCCGATGTTCAAAGGTAAACAAATGATGTCATTTTCCAATAAATGTCCAAGTAGCCATTCTAATATGCAGTCATGAATGGGTTGACATTATTTATATAATTATTACAATATTGCAGTAGTCTGCATAACAGTAAATCTTCTGTTTCTTTTTGAATAAAAATTCAAAATAGAAAGCAAGAGTAATATCAGAGGGGCCTGGAGATGAGACTGATAAAGAAAGAAAATGTTATTTTAGAGCCAGGAATGTCTGCATTGTTCATTCTGGACTATATTTTGAAATTGTCATATTTTTTTAATTTCCGTTAAATTGGCCAAATTGCAAATTTCTGACCACGTTATTGGGTAGTTGAAATCGGTAAATGGGCAGTTTCTTGTACTCAGTCGATAGAAAAAATGGAGTTCTAAAGAAATAGCTATGAGTTTGGTCAACTGGAACAATGGAATTAGCTGAAAATAGGGCTCAAAGTGGGCGAAATCGGCGATTCGTAAATATCGCCGAGGTTGCTAACTTCGCGAGAGCGTAATTCCATCAGTTTTCCATCAAATGTTGTTCTTTTGGAGTCACTAGAATCAGGAAAAGATTCTATCATTTCATAAGAAAAAGTAATTTTTTTTTTTTTTTTTTGGGGGGGGGGGATTTTGCAACACCAGGAGACGCCTCAGGATTTGGGGTTGCGACAGTCAAGGGGTTAAAAAAGAGTTTCTTTTTTGGGTCACCCTGCCTCGGTGGGAGATGGCCAGCATGTTAATAAATTTCCTCTCCTAAGTGCAAGGTATTTGTGTATTGTAACTTTAACTTTCCAGTTTTTTGATAAAAGTGTGTTAGAATCATTGTTTCCATGCTGTGTGTGCCATAGAAGGTGACTGAATTTCCTGAGGAAAGAGACTGATTGATATTTTCTCCTGCATTTAATAACTAAACAGAGAAAAGGGTGTCCTGAAGTTTGATTCTTTGAATGTGCTTGGAGATAGTATAGATGAATAGAAATAAAGAGTGACAGGTGAATATGAATAAGATAAGCTGGATCTCCATGACCTGGCATTGGTGTGGTTACAAGTATACATGGCCACACTTCTGCTAGTGGTTACACAGAGATGCTTGTCTTTGTCAACTGTATTGCAGAACGAGTATGAATGTAATTCCAGGATTTTTCTACTGAGAATGGTTGCATATTTTCAACCCCTATTCTCAGGATGTAAAGCTCTGTTTATCCTTCATGTTCAAACTTTTTCATAACTTTCTCTGAAAAACATCAATATTTATTGGTAACAGCTAGCTACATAATGAGGTTTCCCAGTACAAATACCTTTGTAACAGCTAGCTACATAATACCAGATCTTTGAGAGTATCCTAACTTTTTTCATTATTTCCTTGCTATATTTTGAATATGAATATGGAATTTAGATTTATTATTTTTTTTTTTTAACACATCGGCCAATTCCCACCAAGGCAGGCTGGCCCGAAAAAGAAACACTTTCATAATCATTCACTCCATCATTGTCTTACCAGAGATGTGCTTTACACTACAGTTATAAAACTGCAACATTAACACCCCTCCTTCAGAGTGTAGACACTGTACTTCCCATCTCCAGGACTCAAGTCCAGCCTGCCAGTTTCCCTGAATCCCTTCATAAATGTTACTTTGCTCACACTCAGACAGCATGTCAAGTATTAAAAACCATTTGTCTCCATTCCTATCTTACTTTGCTCACACTCCAAGAGCATGTCAAGTATTAAAAACCATTTGTCTCCATTCACTCCTATCAAATATGCTCATTCACACTTGCTGAAAGTCCAAGCCCCTCGCACACAAAGCCTCCTTTACCTCCTCCCTCCAGCCCTTCCTAGGCCGACCCCTATCCCGCCTTCCCTCCACTACAGATTTATACACTCTCAAAGTCATTCTGTTTTGTTCCATTCTCTCTACCTGTCAAAACCACCTCAACAACCCCTCCTCAGCCCTCTGGATAATAGTTTTGGTAATCCCACACCTTCTCCTAATTTCCCAACTACAAATTTTCTGCATTATATTCACACCACAACTTGCCCTCAGACATGGCATCTCCACTGCCTCCAGCCTTCTCCTCGTTGCAACATTCATCACTCATGCTTCACACCCTTACAAGAATGTTGATACAACTATACTCTCATACATTCCCCTTTTTGCTTCCATGGACAAAGTTTTTGTCTCCACAGACTCCTAAGTGCACCACTCACCCTTTTCCCCTCATCAATTCTGTGATTCACCTCATCCTTCATAAACCCATATGCTGGCACGTCCACTCCTAAATATCTGAATACATTCACCTCCCCCATACTCTCTCCCTCCAATGTGATATCCAGTCTTTCATCACATAATCTTTTTATCCTCATAACCTTACTCTTTCCTATATTCACTTTTAATTTTCTTATTTTATATACCCTACCAAATTCATCCACCAACCTCTGCAACTTCTCTTCAGAATCTCTCAAAAGCACTGTGTCTTCAGCAAAGAGCAACTGTGAGAACTCCCACTTTGTGTTTGATTATCTTTTAACTCCACACCTCTTGCCAAGTCCCTAGCATTCACTTGTGTTACAACCCTATCTATATATATATATATATATTGAACAACCAAAGTGACATCACACATCCTTGTCTAAGGCTTACTTTTACTGGGAAATAATCTCCCTCTCTCCTACATACTCTAACCTGAGCCTCACTATCCTCGTAAAAACTCTTCACTGCTTTCAGTAACCTACCTCCTATACCATGCACCTGCCACATTGCCCCCCTGTCCACCTTGTCAAATGCTTTTTCTACATCCATAAATGCCACAAGAGGTTTTTGTGGCATTTATGGATTTAGAAAAGGCATATGACAGGGTGGATAGAGGGGCAGTGTTGCAGGCGTATGGTATAGGAGGTAGGTTACTGAAAGCAGTGAAGAGTTTTTCTGTGGACAGTAAGGCTCAGGTTAGAGTATGTAGGAGAGAGGGAGATTATTTCCCAGTAAATTTGTAGATTTGTTGTCCAGGAATAATTCTAAGAGTTGTTGTCTAAGCATGTCTAACATTTGCTTTCAAGACATATTGCTGAGAGTTTACTTTGATTTTCTGTTTTATTTGTGTGTTATTTATCTTATTGTTCATGTTGGTTGTTTTATTACCACACATTATGTACAATGCAGTAAGATCACAGTAAACAGGTGATATCAGAATATGCGAAACAACCATTGTGAAAGGATAGTGAAATTCCAAGCACTTTCATGACTTCTCATATTATCAAGGTACTATAAAGACAATACATCAAAGGAAGGCATATAAAGGGTCGAGACCACACCTCACCATCACATCCCACAACAAACCAACACCTGACACGCAACGACACCCAACTCATAAGAAAGGAGGAACACTGCAGCAGGCCCACTGGCCCAACTAGACAGGTCCTTCACGACATCCCACTAACAAAATATTTGTCCAACCCAAGTACTCTACCCAAGAATTGATTTATTATTTGTCCAATGTATTATTAAATTCTTCCCAAATTTTATTATTTATAAATTAATCTAATTTATATAAACCAAAGGAAATATTCATATTATTTTCAAAACTGCCTTTTATGAAACAAGATTCAATTATATTCCTGTCGACCATGGACTTGCTTGATGCAACTTTCTCAACTTTTTGAAAATCAATTGCATGGTTAAAATCTCTCACATGAATAAATAGAGCATTGAAATCTTGTCCAATTCTAATGCTATATTTCTTCTTCTTTCAACAAACCGGCCGTATCCCACCAAGGCAGGGTGGCCCAAAAAGAAAAACAAAAGTTTCTCTTTTTAAATTTAGTAATTTATACAGGAGAAGGGGTTACTAGCTCCTTGCTCCTGGCATTTTAGTCGCCTCTTACAACACGCATGACTTACAGAGGAAGAATTCTGTTCCACTTCCCCATGGAGATAAGAGGAAATAAACAAGAACAAGAACTAGAAAGAAAATAGCAGATAACCCAGAGGGGTGTGTGTATATATATGCTTGTACATGTATGTGTAGTGTGACCTAAGTGTAAGTAGAAGTAGCAAGACGTACCTGAAATCTTGCATGTTTATGAGACAGAAAGAAGGACACCAGCAATCCATGTAAAACAATTACAGGCTTTCGTTTTACACTCACTTGGCAGGATGGTAGTACGTCCCTGGGCAGTTGCTGTCTACCAACCTACTACCTAGGAATGCTCTATTTATGTTGTTTTAATCTTAGTTCGAAACTTTTGCCATTTTGACCGTAATAAACTTTATCGTAAATTTTACAAGGAATCTTATAGACGCATCTGTCAGCATTTTGGGAGGAATTCTTTATCAAAAGCTTCTTTTTTACTTTATCAAAATTTTTAAACACAATTTTGATATTAAAAGTCTTAAGAAGAGAAGGCATATCAACCAAGTTTTCATGGCAAGGGAGAACCAACATATTTTTAGTTGAATAAGGTTGGTTGTCCCTTTTTAGATTGTAAAAAGTATTTATAGCAATTTTAACCCTTTCAGGATTTCCGGCGTACTAGTACGGCTTATGCACCAGGGTTATTGACGTACTAGTACACCTAAATTCTAGCGCCTTCCAATCTAGTGAGAGAAAGCTGGTAGGCCTACATATGAAAGAATGGGTCTATGTGGTCAGTATTCACAGTATAAAAAAAATCCTGCAGCACACAGTGCATAATGAGAAAAAAAAAACTTTTACCGTGTTTTTGGCTTAAAACAGCGACTTTGCAGTGCATTTTTGTATGGTATTTATGGTTGTATTTTAGTTTTCCTGGTCTCATTTTATAGAATGGAAGACATACTACAGAAATTGAGATGATATTGATTGGTTTCATAATGAAAAGTACCTTGAAATTGAGCCCAAAGTAGCAGAAATGTTTGATTTTTACCAAAGTTCAAAAGTAAACAAATCATGCCAAGCGTCCAATACATGTCAACTGGTGAGTCTGATATTCTTTCACAAGTGCGCTGATATTATTTACACCATTTCTACACTAATACAGTAGTCTGCATAACAGTAATTCTTCTATTTTTTGTGAGAATAAAAATTCCAAGTGAAAAGCAAAAGAGATGTAAGAGGGGCCTGGGGACGTGACTGATGAACAGAGAAAGTGTTATTTTAGTGCCAGGAATGTCCGTCTGTGTTTATTCTGGACCCTATTTGGAAATTGGCATCTTTTGAAATTTGTGTGAAATTAGCAAAATTGCCAATTTCTGACCACTTTATTGGATAGTTGAAATCAGTAAATGCGTGGTTTGTTGTACTCGTTTGATAGAAAAAATGGAGTTCTAGCAAAATATATATGAATTTTGTCGACTAGTACACTGGAATTGGCCAAAAATGGGGCTCAAAGTGGGCGAAATCGCCGATGCGTAAACATCGTCTAGACCACTAACTTTGCGAGAGCATAATTCTGTAAGTTTTCCATCAAATTTCATACTTTTGGTGTCATTATAATAGGGAAAAGATTCTCTCATTTCACAAGAATTTTTTTTTTTTTCCGAAAAATTTTCAACCCTGAGAACAAGTTTAGGAGAGGGCATCTCGACCATGAAAGGGTTAAAAGATTTATCAATTACATTTCTTGGGTATTTCAAATCATTAGGTATTTCATAAATTTTGGATATTTCTTCATGTATGAACTCTGCACTACAAATAGGCAAAGCTCTCAAAAACATTGATGAGAAAATAGACAGTTTAACTGTATCTTGATATGAAAAATAATAGTGTAGATAGGAACAGTTATTTGTAGGTTTTCTGTAAATTTTAAATTTGAATTCATTATTACCCTTAGTAATTTAAACATCAAGAAAAGGCAATGAGTTATTTTCCTCAAATTCCACAGTAAAGTTTATAGAATAGGCTAAGCTATTTAATTTAACAAGGAAATGGTTTATATCTATATTCTTAGGCATAAGACACAAAATATCATCAACATATCTGAACCATTTTCTCCATGGGGAAGTGGAACAGAATTCTTCCTCCGTAAGCCATGCGTGTCGTAAGAGGCGACTAAAATGCCGGGAGCAAGGGGCTGGTAACCCTTTCTCCTGTATACATTACTAAAGTTAAAAAGAGAAACTTTTGTTTTTCTTTTGGGGCCACCTTGCTTCGATGGGATATGGCCAGATTGTTGAAAGAAGAAAAGATCTGAACCATTTAACTCTGTTAGGGAGGATTGTGTTAAGCAATCTTGTTTCAAAAAATTTCATGTATAGGTTACTAAGAACAGGTGAAAGAGGATTTCCCATTGCCATACCAAACTTCTGAGTATAAAACTTATCATTAAATACAAATTTTGCATTAACAATGCAAAGTTTAATGATAGTAGGAACTGGCAACAGTAAATCGTAATTAACACGTTCTTCAGATAAGAAACTTAATAAATCATCAACTGGTACTTTTGTAAACAAGGAAGTAATATCAAAATTAACCACGTTAAAATAATATAAGTCAGTCAAGGAGCTTAATTTATCAACTAAATCAATGTTTTTTTAACATTAAAGTTAAAAAATTGTCCAACAGTAAGGCTAATAATTGGTCTGACTGGATTACCTGGTTTGTGTGTTTTTATTAACCCTTTGACTGTTAAATGTTGATGTGCTGTTGGAGTGTGAGCAAAGTAACATTTATGAAGGGATTCAGGGAAACCAGCAGGCCGGATTTGAGTCCTGGAGATGGGAAGTACAGTGCCTGCACTCTGAAGGAGGGGTGTTAATGTTGCAGTTTAAAAACTAGTGTAAAGCACCTTTCTGGCAAGACAGTGATGGAGTAAATGATGGTGAATGTTTTTCATTTTCGGGCCACCCTGCCTTGGTGGGAATCGGCCAGTGTGCTAATAATAAAAAAAAAATTCTAGCAGCTTCAAATCAAGCGGGAGAAAGCTGGTAGGCCCACATGTGAGAGAATGGGTCTGTGTGGTCATTGTGCACCACATAAAAAAAATCCTGCAGCACGCAGTGCGTAATGAGAAAAAAAAATGACTCATTTTTTTTTAATTAAAACACCGAATTTAAGGTGTATTTTCGTATAGTATTTATCGATGTATTCTCGTTTTCATGGTCTCACGTGATAAAATGGAAAACATACTACAGAAATAGAGATGATTTTGATTACTTTCATGATGAAAACAACCTTGAAATTTAGCTCAAAGTAGCGGAAATGTTCGATTTTTACCAATGTTCAGGAGGAAGCAAATCACGCCACACGTCCAATACACTTCAACTGTGGAGTCTAATATTCTTTCACTAGTGTACTGATATTATTTATACCATTTTTACAATAATGCAGTAGTCTACATGACAGTAAATTTAGTATTCTTTTTGTATGAATAAAAAATCAAAATGGAAAGTAATAGTAATATAAGAGGGGCCTAGAAACGTGACTAATGAACAGAGGATATGTTATTTTAGTGCCAAGAATGTCTACATTGTTTATTCTGGACCCTATTATGAAATTGGCATCTTTTTTAATTTGCGCAAAATTGGCCAAATTGCCAATTTCTGACACTTATTGAGTAGTTCAAGTCGGTAAATGGGCGGTTTCTTGTACTCAACAGATAGAAAAAATGGAGTTCTAAATAAATAGCTATGAGTTTGGTCAACTGGAACAATGGAATTGGCCAAAAACAGGGCTCAAATTCGGCGAAATTGCCTTTGCATGTATGTCGCCGAGACTAACTTTGCAGGAGTGTAATTCCGTGAGTTTTCTACCAAATTTAATACTTTTGGTGTCCTTACCATCGGGAAAAGATTCTCTATCATTTCATAAGAAAAATTTTTTTTTTTTTTTTTTTTCCAAAAATTTATCGACATAGAATGACAGTTTCAGAAAGGAGCCTGCGACAGTCAAAGGGTTAATCCATACATGTAGGGTAAAGATGGATTAGTAGAAGTAAATACTTTGATTAATTCATCGTTGCCTTTCAGTAGAAGTTTTATTGTTTTATTGAAATTGCTGTTAATGGTTTCTAAGGGATTCTTTCTAAATTTAGAATAGGTTTCAGTATCATCTAAGAGATCATTCATTTTATCATGGTAATCATGTTCTTTCATATTTACTAATGCATTTATTTTATCTGCTTTAGTAAGGTGCAACTTTTTATTATTAATAAGTGTATCATAAGACTTAAAGAATCTTTGAGGGCAATTGGGAATATTTTGTTTAAACATAGAGCTATATACCATTCCCTTGTTAATATTAATTTCATCAGTAGATAAATCAGAAGATTTTTCAATGTTACAAAAGGCTTTTCCAATTTCAATATTATTAAGTTTTTTTTTTTTTTTTGAAGTTGCAAAACTTAGACCAAAAATTGAGAAAGTTGTATCAAGCAAGTCCATTGTCGACAGGAATGTAATTGAATCTTGTTTTATAAAAAGCAGTTTTGAAAATAATATGAATATTTCCTTTGGTTTATATAAATTAAATTCATTTATAATTAATAAAATTTGGGAAGAATTTAATAATACATTGGACAAATAATAAATCTTAATTCTTGGGTAGAGTACTTGGGTTGGACAAATATTTTGTTAGTGGGATGTCGTGAAGGACCTGTCTAGTTGGGCCAGCGGGCCTGCTGCAGTGTTCCTCCTTTCTTATGAGTTGGGTGTCGTCGTGTGTCAAGTGTTGCTTTGTTGTGGGATGTGATGGTGAGGTGTGGTCTCGACTCTTTATATGCCTTCCTTTGATGTAATGTCTTTATAGTTCCTTGATAATGTGAGAAGTCATGAAAGCTCTTGGAATTTCACTATCCTTTCACAGTGGTTGTTTTGCATTATGTACAATGTTAGGTCTTTTCTGTATTAAGTGAAAGTGTGTAGGCTGTCACCCAAGTATAAATGTATTTGTAATGTATCATTTACCGTATTCTTTAACCCCTAAACTGTCCAAACGTAGCTCTATGTCCATGTGCGGGGGTCTCCGAACATAGATCTGCATTTTTTTTACATGCTTTCAAATGGAGAAAAATCAAGGTTGGAGCGCTACGCACGTGAACGTAGATCTACGTTTGGACAGTTTAAGGGTTAAGGTAATGGGATCAGAACTCGAGAAGATAAAATTAGTGTAATCTTTCAAGAGTATTGGTTTTAGTTGTGGGTGGTGTGCTTTTGTTAGGGATTCATTAACATACTGTGTGTGTTATTGTTACACCTGCCTTGATAAGATCTTTTGTATGCTGAAAGTCTGCACATATATTCTGGTGGCCTGGTGGTTAACGCTCTCGCTTCACACGGTGAGGGCCTGGGTTCGATTCCCAGCCAGAGTAGAAACATTGGACGTGTTTCTTTCCACCTGTTGTCTATGTTCCCCATCAGTAAAATGGGTACCTGGGTGTTAGTCGACTGGTGTGGGTCGCATCCTGGGACACTGACCTAAGGAGGCCTCGTCACAGACCGGGCCGCGGGGGCGTTGACCCCCGGAACTCTCTCCAGATAAACTCCAGATATATAGATTTGATAGTTTATTTGGCAACTGTCACAGGTCTACCTGTTCTGTTAGCTGCTTTGATATATTGATATTGGCAGTTTGGAGGGATATGTTGTGTATCTCTATACGTATATGCTTCTAAACTGTTGTATTCTGAGCACCTCTGCAAAAGCAGTGATAATGTGTGAGTGTGGTGAAAGTGTTGAATGATGATGAAAGTGTTTTCTTTTTGGGGATTTTCTTTCTTTTTTTTTTTGGGTCACCCTGCCTCGGTGGGAGACGGCCGACTTGTTGAAAAAAAAAAAAAAAATTATTTATGTTATTCTCTGTTGATTTTATGTTGGAATTCTCTGAGTGATGATGCTCGATGGTGTTTGTAGACACACTCCACCAGCTTATTTAGTGTTTCCATAAATGAATTGTGTTTCTGATGTGGTCTAAAGATCTTCTGTTAACCCCCAAGGCTCTTCATTTTCATTAGTGTGTTGTTGTGCGGCTTTTTTCTCTTGTATTTTTGTGGATTCTTGAGTAAGTTAGTCATGCAAGATTCTAACTGTTGTTGACATGCTGTTCGAGCGTTCTTGCTATTTATATATTTCTTGTTCTTATGGCTTGATGGAGGCCTGCAGTTTTGTACATAAAAGCTTAAAAAATATTATTTAGTCACAGATAGTACAAATTATAATTTTTTTCTTTAACCCTTAACCCTTTGAGGGTTTCAGCTGTACTAGTACGGCTTACGACCCAGGGTTTTTGACATACTAGTACGCCTAAATTCTAGCGCCCTCAAATCTAGTGAGAGAAAGCTGGTAGGCATACATATGAAAGAATGGGTCTATGTGGTCAGTGTGTGCAGTATAAAAAAAATCCTGCAGCACACAGTGCATAATGAGAAAATGAAAACTTTGACCATGTTTTTGGAATAAAACAGTGACTTTGCACTGTATTTTCGTATGGTATTTATTGTTGTATTCTAGTTTTCTTGGTCTCATTTTATAAAATGGAAGACATATTACAGAAATTGAGATGATTTTGACTGGTTTTACAATGAAAAGTACCTTGAAATTGAGCTCAAAGTAGCAGAAATGTTCGATTTTTACCAAAGTTCAAAAGTAGACAAATCATGCCAAGCGTCCAATACATGTCAA
This sequence comes from Cherax quadricarinatus, assembly GCF_038502225.1. NCBI lineage: Eukaryota > Metazoa > Arthropoda > Malacostraca > Decapoda > Parastacidae > Cherax > Cherax quadricarinatus. Next base: position 28,084,287 of record NC_091296.1, read on the forward strand.
CTGGTGAGTCTAATATTCTTTCACAAGTGCACTGATATTATTTATACCATTTCTACACTAATGCAGCAGTCTGCATAACAGTAAATCTTTTTTTTTTTGTAAGAATAAAAATTGAAAGTGGAAAGCCAAAGAAATATAAGAGGGGCCTGGGGATGTGACTACCGAACAGAGGAAATGTTACTTTAGTGCCAGGAATGTCTTTCTTGTTTATTCTGCGCCCTATTTAGAAATTGGCATCTTTTGAAATTTGTGTGAAATTGGCAAAATTGCTAAATTCTGACCACTGTAATGGATAGTTGAAATCAGTAAATGGGTGGTTTCTTGTACTCATTCAATAGAAAAAATAAAGTTCTAGAGAAATAGTTATGATTTTTGTCGACTCATACACTGGAATTGGCCGAAAATAGGGCTCAAAGTGGGCAAAATCGCCGATGGGTAAACATTGTCGAGACCGCTAACTTCGCGAGAGCATAATTCCATAAGTTTTCCATCAAATTTCATACTTTTGGTGTCAATATGATCGGGAAAAGATTATCTTTTCATAATTTTTTTTTTTTTTAAATTTGGCCAACCCTGAGAACAAGTCTTGGAGAGGGCTTGTCGACCCTCAAAGGGTTAAACTGTCCAAACGTAGATCTATGTTTGCACGCATAGCGCTCCAAACATAGATCAACGTTTTATTTTTCATTCGTTCAAATTTGGCACAATAGGCTTGAGTCGCCTAGACATGAAATAATGGGTCTGTGCACTCACTGTGCACACTATTAAAAAAATCTGGGCACACTTAGTACCTTGTGGGAGCACCAGTTCAATTGAGCGCCAGCTAGAGCAAATAGCGTGGCAAACACCAGGGATTCACTGATGCCATGTCGCATTAACACTCCCATTTTAAGAGGTAAGTAAAAATAGGTTAGATAAATACATGAGTGAGTGTGGGTGCATGTGAGTTGGACCTGACTAGCTTGTGCTACTAGGTCTGATGTCATGCTCCTTCCTTCAATGGATGTGACCTGACTAGGTGGGTCATTGGTCTAAGCCAGGGGGGAATGTACTTGCCTTGCATGGGCTAGTAGGCCTAGTGCAGTGTTCCTTCTTTCTTATGTTCTTATGTATTCTGCAGGCTGGCCTGCTGGCTTGCTTTGGCTGTCTCTGGCTGTCTCTCTGTCTATATCTCTGTCTATATTCTCTGTCTATATCTCTATATATCTGCCTATCTATATCTCTATCTATCTATATCTCTGTCTATCTATATCTATGTCTCACATGTACACATAAGTACAGTTATTATACATAGTGTAAATTACCTAGGATAATCCAAAAATTTCAGGCAAAGATAGACAGACAGATAGATAGATAGGCAGACAGACAGAGACAGGCAGACAGACAGAAACATGTTTGTGTGTATAAGTGAAAACAAAGCCAGGGTTCCCCCCGATCACCCATTTATCAAATGTCACCGAGCTGGTAACAGATGTCATAACACGATACTTCAAGGAGTGCGATACACATTTACCCCAGGCAGACAGAAAGACAGATAAGCAGAGACAGACAGACAGACAGACAGACAGTCAGGCAGGCAGGCAGACAGAGACAGATAAATAGATAGAGAGACAAGACATGTTTGTATGTAACAGTGATAACAAATACAGTGAGTGTTAGCTGGAGCAGTGGGGATTTATCAGATGTCACTAGGCTGTCAATAGTAGTGTATAGGGATGCCTTTCATAACATGCTTCAAGGTATATGCCAGGATGGAAATAAATGATATAAAATACCGACACAATGGGAATGTAAACACATATGCAGTATAATGTGATCTTTTATTGACAACATTTTGCCCACACAGTGGGCTTTTTCAAGTCACAAACAGATCTGTTTGTGACTTGAAAAAGGCCACTTTATGGGCGAAACATTGGCAATAAAGAATCACATTATACTGCATATGTGTTTATATTTCTATATATGCCAGGATATCTAAAACATTTCTGGTACCTATAAATACTTTGTTCATATTTCTAGACAATAATAAATAACCCAAGCAGGTGTAACTGTTCACTTGTCAATATGATTGTGACTATTTGAGTACAATTTCAGTACCTAATATTAGTGTCAGAACAAAGATTGGCTATGAACTTACCAGAACTATTATAAATTGTAATTTTTAGAACATAAAAAATATATTAATTAAAATAAAAACAAGGAAAAAGGTATATCAGCAACACTTCTGCAAGCAGCAGGAGTCGATGTTGCTGACAGGTGAGCATCCAGAGCCAACTTCACGGTCTTATATCTCGGTAAGTACTGACCCTAAATTTTTTTTAATCCTATGACATGTAGAAAAATGTGCTCTTCATTTTATAAGAAAAACGATTTTTTTATTTTTCAAAATATTCGGAGTGCCAGACAAGTGAATGTAGATCTACGTTTAGACAGTTTAAGGGTTAACATCCTAGAATGGCACACTAAATGCTTGAATTATATCACTTAATTTGAGTATTTTAGTAAAGAATGTGTAAATTAGAACAGAATTTTTTCTTGTAGGTTTCTCGAGTACAGTCAACTTCAGGGTATGATGACCTCCTACAGCTATGAGACTGAATTAGCGACACTGCAGGAAGTTATTCAGCAGAAGGTGGCAACTATGTTCTCAGATCCTTCAAATGTGGTGAAACGCACTCTGATGGAGAAGACCGTCACCAAACTTTGTGTGTTTTTTGGCAAACAAAATGGTAAATTTTATTGTGAGATTAGTTTTTATGTCATGGTTTTCTTATTCCAGGATTCCTTCAGCAATGTGTATTTAATTATTTAGTTAAATGTTAACAGAATTCTTCCTCTGTAAGCCATGCGTGTCGTAAGAGGCGACTAAAATGCCGGGAGCAAGGGGCTAGTAACCCCTTCTCCTGTATATATTACTAAATTTAAAAGGAGAAACTTCAGTTTTTTCTTTTGGGCCACCCCACCTCAGTGGGATACGGCTGGTACGTTGAAAGAAGAAAAGAAGAAAGTTTACAGTTGATATAGTGTAAGTAATTCTTGATCAAGTTATATCAAATACAGTGTATTCAAGTGAATTAAAACAAAAGCCCCCAAAATTTATCAGTTATATATTAATAATAATAATAATAATAATATTATTATTATTATTATTATTATTATTATTATTATTATTATTATTATTATTATTCTTTCAACAAACTGGCCATATCCCACCGAAGCAGGGTGGCCCAAAAAGAAAAACAAATGTTTCTCTTTTTAACTTTAGTAAAGTATACAGGAGAAGGGGTTTTTATTATTATTATTATTATTATTGATAAATTTTGGGAGCTTTTGTTTTAATTCACTTGAATTAACACTATAAATGAAGCTGTACAACCTTCTAACTGTTAATTAAACATGTATGGGCAATGTTTGCTACACGTTACTACCACTACTCCTGCCTCTACCATAATGACTCATGTGCTCACTTCAGATATTTTCAAATAATACTTAGTGCTCATTATAAAAATATTGCTCTTATGGACCTTGCTTAACCCTTTGAGGGTTTCGGCCGTACTAGTACAGCTTACGTCCCAGGGTTTTTGACGTACTAATACGCCTAAATTCTAGCGCCCTCAGATCTAGTGGGAGAAAGCTGGTAGGCATACATATGAAAGAATGGGTCTATGTGGTCAGTGTACGCAGTATAAAAAAAATCCTGCAGCACACAGTGCATAATGAGAAAAAAAAACTTTGACCGTGTTTTTGGATTAAAACAGCGACTTTGCACTGTATTTTCGTATGGTATTTATTGTTGTATTCTAGTTTTTCTTGGTTTCATTTTATAGAATGGAAGATATATTACAGAAATTGAGATGATTTTGACTGGTTTTACAATGAAAAATACCTTGAAATTGAGCTCAAAGTAGCAGAAATGTTCAATTTTTACCAAAGTTCAAAAGTAAACAAATCATGCCAAGCGTCCAATACACGTCAACTGGTGAGTCTAATATTCTTTCACAAGTGCACTGATATCATTTATACCATTTCTACACTAATGCAGCAGTCTGCATAACAGTAAATCTTCTATTTTTTGTAAGAATAAAAATTGAAAGTGGAAAGCCAAAGAAATATAAGAGGGGCCTGGGGATGTGACTAACGAACAGAGGAAATGTTATTTTAGTGCCAGGAATGTCTTTCTTGTTTATTCTGGACCCTATTTAGAAATTGGCATCTTTTGAAATTTGTGTGAAATTGGCAAAATTGCTAAATTCTGACCACTGTAATGGATAGTTGAAATCAGTAAATGGGTGGTTTCTTGTACTCATTCAATAGAAAAAATAAAGTTCTAGAGAAATAGTTATGATTTTTGTCGACTCGTGCACTGGAATTGGCCGAAAATAGGGCTCAAAGTGGGCAAAATTGCCGATGCGTAAACATTGTCGAGACCGCTAACTTCGCGAGAGTATAATTCCGTAAGTTTTCCATCAAATTTCATACTTTTGGTGTCAATATGATCGGGAAAATAATCTCTATCTTTTCATAAGAAATTTGTTTTTTTTAAATTTGGCCGACCCTGAGAACGAGTCTTGGAGAGGGCCTGTCGACCCTCAAAGGGTTAAAAGTTTTGTACTATTATGACCCATGCAGGTTTAGTGCTTCTGGCATGAAAACAATTGAGTTAATGACAGTGAATGTGTGTGATCTTTTATTTTGGGTTACTCTGCCTCAGTGATGATAGCTTGTTAATAAAAATTTTAATTATATTACCAGTGTTTTTAATTTGGATACTTTTAAGTCTGGTAAATCCTGCACTGTAACAGTAAGTACATTCATCATGGGTTTGAACAATTCTTAATAAATAGATATCTTATAGTTTAAGGTATGCTCAATTAATTTTTAAAGATACCATACATTTCTAAACTGTTTACACTTATTTTTTACAGCAAATGATGTGTTGCTGTCTCACATGATAACATTTCTGAATGACAAGCATGATCGTCACCTGCGACTGTCATTTTTCAATAGTATTGTGGGTGTAGCAGCTTACATAGGGTGTCATTGTGCTGATATTCTCAAGCCTCTTTTACTGCAGGTATGTTTTATAATGATAGAGTGGGAGAAGCACTGTCAAGAAATTTTACTGAGAGTAAGAAAAAATTTTGGAATGAAATAAACAAGTTAAGAAAGCCTAGGAAATGAATTGATTTGTCAGTTAAAAACAGAGTAGGGGAGTTAGTAAATAACAAAAAGGCACAATACCGTGACTGGAACGATACACAAATAACCCGCACATAAAAGAGAGAAGCTAACGACGACGTTTCGGTCTGACTTGGACCATTGACAAAGTCACACTCTCTTTTATGTGCGGGTTATTTGTGTAGGGGAGTTAGTAGATGGGGAGTGGAGATATTGGGTAGATGGTAGGAATATTTTGAGGAACTTTTTAAATGTCGATGAAGAGAGGTAGTAATTTCATGCACTGGCCAGGGAGGTATAACATCTTTCAAGACTGAAGAAGAGCAGGATGTGAGTGTGGGGGAGGTGCACGAGGCATTACATAGAATGAAAGGGGATAAAGCAGCTAGAATTGATGGGATCATGACAGAAATGTTAAAAGCAGTGGGAGATATAGTGTTGGAGTAGTTGGTATTTTTTGTTGAATAAATGTATGAATGAGGGGAAAGTACCTAGGGATTGGCAGAGTGCGTGTATAATTCCTTTATATAGAGGGAAGGGGGACAAAAGAGATTGTAAAAATAAGTTTAATGAATATACCAGGTAAAGTGTATGGTAGGGTTATTATTGAAAGAATTAGAGGTAAGACGGAGAGTAGGATTACAGATGACCAAGGAGACTTTAGAATGGCTAAGGGATGTGTAGATCAAGTTTTTACATTGAGGCATATATGTGAACAGTATTTAGATAAAGGTAGGGAAGGTTTCATTGCATTTGTGGATTTAGAAAAGGCAGATGATAAGAGTGGATAGGGGAGCAATGTGGCAGATGTTACAAGTGTATGGAGTAGGTAGTAAGTCACTAAATGCTGTAAAGAGTTTTTATGAGGATAGTGAGGATCAGGTTAATGTGTGTAGGAGAGAGGGAGATTGCTTCTCAGTAAAAGTAAGTCTTAGACAGGGATGTGTAATGTCACCATGGTTGTTTAACATACTGTATTTATAGATGGGGTTGTAAAAGAAGTAAATACTAGGTAGTAGGTTGGCAGACAGCAACCGCCCAGGGAGGTACTACCGTCCTGCCAAGTGAGTGTAAAACGAAAGCCTGTAATTGTTTTACATGATGGTAGGATTGCTGGTGTCCTTTTTTTCTATCTCATAAACATGCAAGATTTCAGGTACGTCTTGCTACTTCTACTTACTTGAGGAACTTTTAAATGTCAACGAAGAAAGGGAAGCGGTAATTTCATGCACTGGCCAGGGATGTATACCATCTTTTAGGAGTGAAGAAGAACAGGATGTGAGCGTAGGGGAGGTGTGTGAGGCATTACGTAGAATGAAAGGGGGTAAAGCAGCTGGAACTGACGGGATCATGACAGAAATGTTAAAAGCAGGGGGGGATATAGTGTTGGAGTGGTTGGTATTTTTGTTTAATAAATGTATGAAAGAGGGGAAGGTACCGAGGGATTGGCAGAGAGCATGTATAGTCCCTTTATATAAAGGGAAGGGGGACAAAAAAGATTGTAAATATTATCGGGGAATAAGTTTACTGAGTAAACCAGGAAAAGTGTACGGTAGGGTTATAATTGAAAGAATTAGAGGTAAGACAGAATGTAGGATTGTGGATGAGCAGGGAGGTTTTAGAGTGGGTAGGGGATATGTAGATCAAGTGTTTACATTGAAGCATATATGTGAACAGTATTTAGATAAAGGTAGGGAAGTTTTTATTGCATTTATGGATTTAGAAAAGGCATATGATAGAGTGGATAGGGGAGCAATGTGACAGATGTTGCAAGTATATGGAATAGGTGGTAAGTTACTAAATGCTGTAAAGAGTTTTTATGAGGATAGCGAGGCTCAGGTTACGGTGTGTAGAAGAGAGGGAGACTACTTTCCAGTAAAAGTAGGTCTTAGACAGGGATGTGTAATGTCACCATGGTTGTTTAATATATTTATAGATGGGGTTGTAAAAGAAGTAAATGCTAGGGTGTTCAGGAGAGGGGTGGGATTAAATTATGGGGAATTAAATACAAAATGGGAATTGACACAGTTGCTTTTTGCTGATGATACTGTGCTTATGGGAGATTCTAAAGAAAAAATCCCTCTTCTCCTTTCCTCTTTAATTTTACTCCTTTGAATTGTCTTTCTTCTGCCTTGTGTATTTGTTCCTTCATTATTTATTTTTTTCCCCCTCTGTGTTCTTGCTCTTACCCTCTGTCGACACCTAGCTCCCTTTTGCAGTGCTCCTCTTTCTTAGTATTTGACTGGCTCCTCCTCCTCCTCCTCCTCCTTATTACCTTCCCCACTACTACTACCTTCTACCACCACCACCGCCGCCGCCGCCGCCTCCTCCGCCGCCGCCTCCTCCGCCGCCTCCTCCACCGCCTCCTCTGCCGCCTCCTCCGCCGCCTCCTCCGCCGCCTCCGCCGCCTCCTCCGCCACCTCCTCCGCCACCTCCTCTGCCACCTCCTCCGCCACCTCCTCTGCCACCTCCTCCGCCACCTCCTCTGCCACCTCCTCCGCCACCTCCTCCACCACCTCCTCCGCCACCTCCGCCACCTCCGCCGCCTCCTCCGCCGCCTCCTCCGCTGCCTCCTCCTCCTCCTCCTCCCTCTCTCCTTCTCGTTTGTGTGAAACATTGTCGTAAGCCCCTCTCTTCTATGTGCGGGTTATTTGTGTATATACGTATATGCTTGTACATGCATGTGTAGCATGACCTAAGTGTAAGCAGAAGTAGCAAGACATACCTGAAGTCTTGCATGTTTATAAGACAGAAAAAAGAACATAAGAAAGGAGGAACACTGCAGCAGTCCTGTTGGCCCATACTAGGCAGCAATCTTACATTCACTTCATCCTTTATAAATCCATCTGCTGACAAGTCTACTCCCAAGTATCTGAACACATTCACGTCTTCCATATTCCCTCCCTCCTATGTGATATCCAATTTTTCTTTACCTAACTCGTTTGATACTCCTATCATTGTTCACTTTCAACTTTCTTCTCTTACATATTTTTTTTTTTTTTAACAAGTCAGCCATCTCCCACCGAGGCAGGGTGACCCAAAAAGAAAGAAAATCCCCCAAAAGAAAATACTTTCATCATCATTCAACACTTTCACCTCACTCACACATAATCACTGTTTTTACAGAGGTGCTCAGAACACAACAGTTAAGCATGTACGTATAAAGATACACGACATATCCCTCCAAACTGCTAATCTCCGGAACCCCTCCTTTAGAGTGCAGGTATTGTACTTCCCATTTCCAGGACTCAAGTCCGGCCATATAAAAATAACCGGTTTCCCTGAATCCCTTCACTAAATATTACCCTGCTCACACTCCAACAGATCATCAGGTCCCAAATACCATTTGTCTCCATTCATTCCTATCGAACACGCTCATGCACGCCTGCTGGAAGTCCAAGCCCCTCACCCACACAACCTCCCTTACCCCTTCTTTCCAACCTTTTCGAGGACGACCCCTACCCCGCCTTCCTTCCCCTACAGATTTATACACTCTCCATGTCATTCTACTTTGATTCATTCTCTCTAAATGACCAAACCATCTCAACAACCCCTCTTCAGCCCTCTGACTAATACTTTTATTAATCCCACACCTTCTCCTAATTTCCACACTCCGAATTTTTTGCATAATATTTACACCACACATGTGCCCTTAGACAGGACATCTCCACTGCCTCCAACTGCCTCCTTGCTGCTGCATTCACAACCCAAGCTTCACACCCATATAAGAGTGTTGGTATTACTATACTTTCATACATTCCCTTCTTTGCCTCCATAGATAACGTTTTTTGTCTCCACATATACCTCAACGCATCACTCACTTTTTTCCCTCATCAATTCTGTGATTATCTTTATCCTTCATAAATCCATCCGACGACACGTCAACTCCCAAGTATCTGAAAACATTCAGTTCTTCCACACTCCTCCTCCCCAATTTGATATCCAATTTTTCTTTATCTAAATCATTTGATACCCTCATCACCTTACTCTTTTCTATGTTCACTTTCAACTTTCTACCTTTACACACACTCCCAAACTCATCCACTAACCTTGGCAGTTTTTCTTTAGAATCTCCCATAAGCACAGTATCATCAGCAAAAAGCAACTGTGTCAATTCCCATTTTGTATTTAATTCCCCATAATTTAATCCCACCCCTCTCCTGAACACCCTAGCATTTACTTCTTTTACAACCCCATCTATAAATGTATTAAACAACCATGGTGACATGACACAACCTGTCTAAGACCTACTTTTACTGGAAAGTAGTCTCCCTCTCTTCTACAAACCCTAACCTGAGCCTCACTATCCCCATAAAAACTCTTTACAGCATTTAGTAACTTACCACCTATTCCATATACTTGCAACATCTGTCACATTGCTCCCCTATCCACTCTATCATATGCCTTTTCTAAATCCATAAATGCAATAAAAACTTCCCTACCTTTATTTAAATACTGTTCACATATATGCTTCAATGTAAACACTTGATCTACATATCCCCTACCCACTCTGAAACCTCCTTGCTCATCCACAATCCTACATTCTGTCTTACCTCTAATTCATTCAATTATAACCCTACCATACACTTTACCTGGTATACTCAGTAAACTAATTCCTCTATAATTTTTACAATCTCTTTTGTCCCCCTTCCCTTTATATAAAGGGAATATACATACTCTCTGCCAATCCCTAGGTACCTTCCCCTTTCATACATTTATTAAACAAAAATACCAACCACTCCAACACTATATCCTCCCCTGCTTTTAACATTTCTGTCATGATCCTGTCAGTTCCCGCTGCTTTATCCCCTTTCATTCTACGTAATGCCTCACACACCTCCCCTACACTCACATCCTGTTCTTCTTCACTCCTAAAAGTGGTATACCTCCCTGGCCAGTGCATCAAATTACAGTTTCCCTTTCTTCGTCGACATTTAAAAGTTCCTCAAAATATTCTCGCCATCTATCCAAAATCTCCATCTCCCCATCTACTAACTCCCCTACTCTGTTTTTAACTGACAAATCCATTCATTCTCTAGGCTTTCTTAACTTGTTTAACTCACTCCAAATTTTTTTCTTATTTTCATTAAAATTTCTTGACAGTGCCTCTCCCACTCTATCATCTGCTCTCCTTTTGCACTCTCTCACCACTCTCTTCACCTTTCTTTTACTCTCCATATACTCTACTCTTCTTATAATACTTCTGCTTTGTAAAAACCTCTCATAAGCTAACTTTTTCTATTTTATCACACCCTTTACTTCTTCATTCCACCAATTACTCCTCTTTCCTCCTGCACCCACGCTTCTATAACCACAAACTTCTGCCCCACATTCTAATACTGCATTTTTAAAACTATTCCAACCCTCTTCAACCCCCCCACTACTCATTCTTGCACCACCCCACCTCTCTGCCAATAGTTGCTTATATCTCACCCGAATTTCCTCCTCCCTTAGTTTATACACTTTCACCTCCCTCTTGCTTGTTGTTGCCATTTTCCTCTTTTCCCATCTACCTCTTACTCTAACTTGAGCTACAACCAAATAATGATCCGATATATCAGTTGCCCCTCTATAAACGTGTACATCCTGGTGCCTACCCATCAACTTTTTATCCACCAATACATAATCTAACAAACTACTTTCATTATGTGCTATATCATACCTTGTATATTTATTTATCCTCTTCTTCATAAAATATGTATTACTAATTACCAAACCTCTCTCTACACATAGCTCAATTAAAGGCTCCCTATTTTTATTTACCCCTGGCACCCCAAATTTACCTACTACTCCCTCCACAACATTTTTGCCCACTTTAGCATTGAAATCCCCAACCACCATTACTCTCACACTTGGTTCAAAACTCCCCACTCAACATTTCCCAAAATCTCTCTCTCTCCTCTACACTTCTCTCTTCTCCAGGTGCATATATGCTTACTATAACCCACTTTTCACATCCAACCTTTATTTTACTCCACATAATCCTTGAATTAATACATTTATAGTCCCTCTTTTCCTGCCATAACTTATCCTTCAACATTATTGCTACTCCTTCTTTAGCTCTAACTCTATTTGAAACCCCTGACCTAATCCCATTTATTCCTCTCCACTGAAACTCTCCCACCCCCTTCAGCTTTGTTTCACTTAAAGCCAGGACATCCAGCTTCTTCTCATTCATAACATCCACAATCATCTCTTTCTTATCATTCGCACAACATCCACGCACATTCAGACTTCCCACTTTGACAATTTTCTTATTATTCTTTTTAGTAATTATAACAGGAAAAGGGGTTACTAGCCCATTGTTCCCGGCATTTTAGTTGACTTTTACAACATGCCTGGCTTACGCAGGAAAGATTCTTATTCCACTTCCCCATGGATATAAAAGGAAAAGTAATAAGACCAAGAACTATTAAGATAAAATCAAAGAAAACTCAGATGAGTGTGTATAAATAAACATGTATGTGTAGTGTGACCTAAGTGTAAGTAGAAGTAGCAAGACGTACCTGTAATCTTGCATATTTATGAGACAGACAAAAGACACCAGCAATCCTACCATCATGTAAAACAATTACAGGCTTTCGTTTCACACTCGCTTGGCAGGACGGTAGTACCCCCCTGGGTGGTTGCTGTCTACCAACCTACTACCTCAAACATGTACATATACTATACTATATACATATACATATACTAGGTTAAATTAGTGCCAAGACAGAGAGATCCATCTTAATCTAAACTAAGGGTAGCCCCGGTCAGTCACTTTCATGTGATCACATTTTGATATACAAAATAGCTTTTAAAGTTACGTTTATTTTAGTTGTGATGCCTGTAGGATTAGCATGAACCTTTCCATAGCTTGGCTGATGACAAACTGGATTTTAGTTTCTTGGAAATAAGAGGTTAAAGGCATCTCGTCCTCTTAAACTATTTACAGTGCTTAGCATAACAGTTCCAAAGTTTTATGTCCTTCAAGGAATTTGCACAATATTCAAATAGAAGAATAAGTGCTGTGTTTAGACCTAAATACAGAAGTTGGATAGACTGTTGTAGATGGCATAGCAGGTAAGTTTGGAGTACTAGGAATAAATATTAACGGGGGTCTTTTATCAAATTATATAGGGAAATAGGTTTGATAATTGGTAATACTGTGGTTATTTTAAGGAAATAAGGATAAATTAGTTTATGAGATATGGTGCATAATGACAGCAGTTTGCTATACTGTGTATTAGTAGATAAAACAGTAGATTTTTGGGTGTGTATGATTTTAGATGACTAACTGATATGTCATATAATTATTTACTGGTAAGTTGAATGTAAACACTTTTGAAAGTTACCATTAGTGCTAGTTAGAGCCACTGTTGTTGGCACTTGAAAGTACCAGTAGTTTCACATTTGTAAACAAATTATCAAAGGAAATGATGCCAATGAAACAAGAAAATCAGACTCAGTAATGTCTGTCCAGTTATTTTAAAAAATCTCTCCAATTTCTGTATTGTAGCTTATTCATATACTATAATTTGGATACATCAATGCATGCAGCATTGCAAATCTGAACAATATCAACATATATGCTATATAAGGAACTTTCTTTAACATATAATTTTAGGAAGTTTCACAGCTATTATGCCATATTTGGGATAAGGTACGTATAGGACCCATGCATTTTACAGGGGCTCAGTGATGCAGAGGAATCTGTGGTTGTAGCAGCCATAGAAGCCATGACATCACTGACAGAGCTGGGTCTCTTTCCCACCCATCTGCAGTGTGACCTCTTAGCCCATACAGCACCACTTCTCATACACCCTAACCTTTGGATACGACAAGTAAGTTCATCTTACACTAAACTTTATGGGAGGGAGAAGAGCACTGAGAATCTTAATATAATACTGCTGTTTCAACATTCCTAGTAGTCAAAGGAATTAGGGATTATTCTGAATGTAGGTAAATATTAGCTAAGCAAGTTTAAATGTGTTTGTCAAGAGTTTCATTGTAGTAGAGAAGAAAAATCAGAAGAGAAAATATAAGAGTATTTTATAGGCCTCTCACAAAACATGAAGTTCCTCTGATCTTACACTTGATAAGCTAGTAACAGATTGTTAACATGTTATTTTCTTTAGTCTTACTTGCTAATTGTATAGTTTTTAAATAATTTTTTTTAGGAAATTCTATAGGTAATAATAAAAATACCCAGTTCTAACAGAGCACAAATAATGATAAAACAATACTTTATTTACTATGCAGGTGATTTACTTTTACAACATTAATTGTTTCCTACCAGAGTGCAGCACCTTAGCAAATGATGCTCATCTGTCTTGCATGTAAAAATACTAAATAAAAATATATTTAGAGATTCAATTATCGTTGTGGTCTTGCGAGTCCATGTAATTGACCAAAAATGTAACATTTGTGTACTTTATCAACATTTTCACATGCATTATCAGCATTTTCATATACAGTGGTACCTCGAATTTCGAACAGCTCCCAACTCGAACAATTATGTAAGTGTATTTTTGTAAGTGCTTTTGTAAGTGTATTTTTGGGGGTCTGAAACAGACTAATCTAATTTACATTATTCCTTATGGGAACAAATTCGTTTGGTAATGGCACTTGAACAGCCTTCTGGAACGAATTAAGGCTGAAATTTGAGGTACCATTGTGCCTTGTCGTGTTCTTATACTTTATCAGTGTGTTCACATTATCAGTGTGTTCATATATTTTATCAGCTTGTTCATATACTTTATCATTGTGTTCATATACTACTCTTGAAATCACAAACTTACACAGTTTAACTACATTATTCAGATTTATTATCAACTGCAAAACCAAACTGGATGAACCATTTAGCTATCACTCACTTCTAGATGTCCACACTCAAACCCTGTTTAATATATTGCCCACGAAAGAAATCATCAACATTTTCTCATTTACTTAGTTTTACACAAAAAAAGTATTATTAAAAGGAGAAATGAAACAATGAACTTGAAACTTAAAGCTAATGGTGGAATGACCGCTTGTTGGTGACCCTGTGTTGGGTCATTCCACCATTAGCTTTAGTTCCTTAATGCCTGAAAACATACTATTAGAGACAGTCTTGAATTAATCACAACTCAGCTGGCTATTTCACAGTTATATCATCTTGCTAGGGCCAAAACAGAAACCTTCTCTTCCATACTAAGATTGCAGTTCCCACTATGATCACTGATAAGCAAAATATTAACTGTCAAACAGGGAAGTCCAAACTGGGGGTTAAGAGAGCGAGAAAATGCAGTTTTCTCCAGCTCCATCGAGGTAACTGTGTGCAAGAAATAAGGGGAAATCACTTCTAGTATACGTATGTTAGCTGCTTGACATGTGATTATCCTTAGTAACAATGCCTATAGGCTGTATGCACAAAAGGAAATGACAAAACATTGATAGTCATTGATGTACAGTAGGGCCCCACTCATACGGCAGGTTAGTTTTGGTCATATATGCAATTTTAAATTGCTGTGTTAGTGGAACGCTGTAAAGTGGGGCCCTACTGTATGTTGCAGTTTTCAGCTTGACTGTTTGTGGGCACTGTTTACATCCATATCCTGCCCCCACCTTTCTTCCACAACCTGGCTGGGAAAGTTGTGCTTTGGCGGGTCATCATTGAACCATGATATTTTTGCCGTAAGTGGAGAATAGCTAGGGACACATGACAGTGAATGAGTTTTCTTCTTTGAATCAGCCTTTCTTGGTTGGTAAATGGCTGATCTACTTAAAAATGTACTCTCCTCTAAATATACTATATGTATAATATAGAGTACAGTGGACCCCCGCATAACGATTACCTCCGAATGCGACCAATTATGTAAGTGTATTTATGTAAGTGCGTTTGTACATGTATGTTTGGGGGTCTGAAATGGACTAATCTACTTCACAATATTTCTTATGGGAACAGATTCGGTCAGTACTGGCACCTGAACATACTTCTGGAGTGAAAAAATATCGTTAACCGGGGGTCCACTGTATTCATTTTATCATTTTTATTTTCATGTCCTTTTGCATAAAGTACAGTATTGATATATTTTAATGTATTTTATGCCTCATTTTCATGTCGTTTTGCATATAAAGTCCTATTTGCAAATTGCAGGCTGTTGTAGGACTGGTGAGTGTTGTAGCCAGGCTGCTGCCCCTAGTGGATGTACAAACAGCAGTTGTGGCCAGGGTACAGCCATTCCTCGTGAAACCTCTACTTCAGTTACACCGAGAGGTGAGTACATTTTACTAGAGATAGAGGTTGTGTTGAATACCGTTTTCATGCAAATGTGTTAAAAATGTTAAGTAAAGGTTTTCCACCTTTATTTACATGCTAGTAGCTGGTACCTACATTAGCTCATTTAAAAGCATTCCCTAACATTATCTTTTTATAAAATCATTATCAATATAAAATATAAAAATAGGGAAAAGGATGAAGTTGTAGCCAGCTGTGGGTCAGAGATTTCATTTGGTCATTTGGCTTTAATTCAGTAATGTTTGTATACTGTTAATACATATTTCAGAATTGAGTCATTCGAGGAATGAATGATTGCAAATGAAGTGATGTCTTTGAGAAGGGTATAGCCAGAGTGTGACTACTGCTTGTTGCCTGTCTTGTAGTATAAAAGCTGTTTTTTCATGGTTTTCAAAATGAAGCCAAGTGTGTTACTTTGACAACATTGGCCTTGTACATAACAGTAAGGCTACCCACATCCATTCTGAGTCCAGGAGAGAGATAAGCCATCTTGAATGGTTCTCTAGTCTCTCCAGAAGTCATAGATGAGACAGGTAGCAGACAGTTCAAGAAAGTGGTGCATATTCAAGGTGTGAGTGCACTTCTGCCTTATACAGAGTTTTACAGCCTTTGCTGTTGAGCAGGTTGATATAGCTGTAAGCTGGTGATTAATATATCTTGAGATCAATTGGCATTGCCTCGCTTGCATAAATAAATGTTAAAGTACAGTGGATCCTCGACCAACGATATTAATCCGTTCCTGAGAGCTCATTGTTAGTCGAAATTATCGTTAGTCGAGTTAATTTTCCCCATAAGAAATAATGGAAATAAAATTAATCCATTCCTGACACCCCAAAGTACTGAAAAAAAAAATTTTTACCACTTGAAATATTAATTTTAATACACACAAACTGAAGAAGACATGTACAGTTACATGACACTTACCTTTATTGAAGATCTGGTGATGATTGATGGGATGGGAGGAGGGGAGAGTGTGGATGGTGTTAGTGTTTAGAAGGGGAATCCCCTTCCATTAGGACTTGAGGTGTCAAGCCCCTTTTCTGGGGTTACTTCCCTTCTTCTTTTAATGCCACTAGGACCAGCTTGAGAGTCACTGGACCTCTATCGCACAACATATCTGTCTATAGAGCTCTGTACCTCCTGTTCCTTTAAGACTTTCCTAAAATAGGCCATAACATTGTCAGTGTACAGGTTGCCAACACGGCTTGCGGTAGCTGTGTCAGGGTGATTTTCATCAAAAAAGGTTTGCACTTCAAGCCACATTGCACACATTTCCTTAATCTTTGAAGTAGGCAACTTCTTCAATTTCTCTATCCCCTCCTCCAGAGCAGTTTCCTCAGGCCTGGCCTCTTGCTGTTGAAGATGATCTAGCAGCTCATCAGTGGTTAGTTCATCATTGTTGTCCTCCACCAACTCTTCCACATCCACCCCACTAACCTCCAACCCCTTAGCAATGATCTCTTTCTTCATATCCATAGTAATTTTCACCCTTTTTGCTGTAGGGTTGACACTAGAAGCTTTCTTGGGGCCCATGGTGACTTATTTTGCAGGTGCATTCACTGAAAACGCTGTGATAATATGAAATGTTCCGATTGTATGTTTGGATGGGACCGCGGTGGCTGGCTGGCTTGTAAACACTGGCCACAAGTGGACGCGTCTCGAACGGAACGAATCATGTTGGTCGAGTTTTTTAGCGTTAGTCGAGGCAAAATTTTTGCGTTAAAATGTATCACTAGTCGGATTTAACGTTAGACGATGACATCGTTGGTCGAGGGTCCACTGTACAGTTATCTGCATAGTCATAGGATTGTGGGATGAGATTAAGCACTGTGAGTGGCTTGTACACTGCTCCAGTGAGAATTATTCAGAGATCTGTCTTGAGAGGATCACTAAGGAGGTGTAATACAGAGCCAGAGACTCTTAAGTGCTTGAAATTTTCCAACATTTAAAAAAAAAAATTATTGTTAATGTAGTTTTTATTAGAATTTATTTTAGTGTGTTTAACAAGTTTCTTTATTTCATGAGGTGTGTGTTCTGTCATACTTGCGGCCACCTATCTCAAGGGAAGTGTATGATGCATTGGTCAAAAGCTCAGATGTTGGCCAGATGCTTTCACTGCTTCAGGAAGCTCGGCAGCAAAGTGTTCCTTTGACACAGCTCCCTTCTAATCTCTCTCACCTGGATCATCCTACTAGAAATGTAAGTGTCAGTTATTATTTGCAGAACATCTATAGTTGAAACATTCCCTGCAGTGCTTCAGAAAAGTTGTAGGGGTCATCCTAGGAAAGGATGGAGGGAGGATGTAAAGGTTTTTGTGTGCAAGGGGCTTGGACATATGGCAGGCATGTGTGAGCATGTTAGATGGGAGTGAGTGGAGTTAAATGGTTTTTAGGACCTGACGAGCTGGTGGAGCATGAGCAAGGTTAATATTTTGTGATGGAATTCAGGGAAACTGGTTAGCTGGACTTGAGTCCTGGAAATGGGAAATACTGTACAGTGCCTGCACTTGAAAGGAAGGGTTTGGGATATTAGTTGTTTGGAGGCACATCTGAACTATTATATCTGTACACCTCTGGCAAGACTGTGAATGGTGTGAAAGTGTTTGTTTTTGGGTCACCCTGTGTCAGTAGGAAACAGTGTGTTAAAAAAAATAACTTTTCTTTCAAGGAATGGGCATCATATGGCCTTGAGACCTTGCATGTGCTAATCCTCTCCTCTAGCAACTTGACCATGAAGTCTTCAGGAAGATTGTCAGTGTTGTCCCAGGTCCTGACATCTGTTGTCTCAGCTGTAACTTTATATAGCAATAGTTGATCTAATCAGATACAGCACATACTAGGCCTCGGGTTCAAATCTCACCATTCCTTTAAAAAATTAGTCACATACCTAGATAGGATTGCACTTTAAAGAAAGGTACAGTAATCTGTTATACTTTTTCCATTCTACTTTGAATTTGATAGATGGTATTAGTAGGTCAAGTTAAAGAATGTAGTAAAATCATCCCGTGTTTCTTCCCAGACATTAAATACGTATTCTACATGTCACGACTGGCAGTTTGATTTTGGGAAGTATATTTGAATAAAATTAGTTAACACTAGTGAGAGTGGGCTTCCCATGAGAAGACGATGGTGGAGACAAAAAGTTTGGTGAGCACATTATTTTCTGTATCAGAATATGGGTTATTTGTAAATTCTGAGTACTGTATACAGTAATTGCAGTTACAGTGTAGTATGCCATTAATATACAGTGCAGTACAATCTTATACACTTGACCTAAGTCTTCAGTGCTTTTATAATTCACAGAATGAGAGTATTTATTGAAATCTAGCAAATATGGGTGTACTACATAATAAAAATATTCTAACAAATAATTTTTTATTTTATAATGATGACAATGTTTGTGCAAAACATTTTCTGCTGTGGAAGCCCCTAGGACCCATCTGAATTATGTTATGCCTTACTCATTTCATATTTGCCTCTCTAAGTCTCAGTAAAGTTCATTGCATGTCTTACATTCAGTTCATGTGCCCCCTTTCCACTGCTTGTTTTACAATGGATGAATTTTCTGCATGTTCTTTGCCTGCCCATTGCCAGGCTGGCTTTGAATATATTTCTATACATACATACATTTAGTAGTGCTCTAGACACCCATTCCATCTGTTTGGCTTATTGGGCTTATGACTATACCTGGCCCTGTTAGGTATGTTTAGGCAGATCATGATATGTTGTCAGATGAGGAATCCTGCAAAAGTTTTCTCTGTAACTCTGCAAGAATTGCTTATGTCTTCCCTGGTCAGTGATCTCCACACAACAGTGCCTGGGGTTTGGCCAAGGATTTGCAGGAAACTTGACTATTATTGGCAAGTGTCCCAGTGGTTGGCAAACTGAGATGGATTATCCCTACATGTGCCATACCTCTTACAGGTGATTGGTAAGCCCTTATCTTGGTTTTTATTTCTCATGTCAGAGTGTATTACTGTACGTGGATGCACGTTCTGCAGTAGGCAAGCATTTCCCTAGAACCATAAGTCAGTTCGAGGACTGTGTGTCATGCCCTTGATGAGCTTGCACTTTTTTCTGGGCATCTGAACATGCTTAGTTGAATCTTAAATGTATGGTCAGGTGCCTCCTTGCCTGGACCCATACAGGTTTTTCAATTTCAGTGGTGTGCTTCTCCCTGTATAAACAATCATAGCTACTGTACCTGAAGCCGAGCAGTGCAATACCTTCCCTTGGTCACATTGACTTCTGGGCCCAGTCATTGAAGGATCTGTCACTTGTTGCGATCTGTCGCTTGGAGCTTGTCTTACATTGCTTGTTCTGGTGCATTTGTCCTAGCAGGGTTACTTTGACCTCTCAGGCTGACAGAGGCTCATTCACTTCCCAGTGCATACTTTACTCAGAGTTATGTTCAGAGATTTGTTCATCAAACCTGACCTACACACCTACCAGCTACTCATTTAAATTCCACTTTTCCCTGGTTGGGCTATATTCTGTGGTCAGTCATTTGAGCTTTTCAGCCATTTATCAGCTACCTCATTCGAGTATGGTATTGATGGGATAGTTTCAAGTGGGCTTCCCAGGGCTCTGTTTCAGATTTCAAAAAGGCATAGTGGACCCCAGGAACTCACTGCTTACTCTTCCACCAACTGTTGTTTCAGATGGTGAATGGACTTGGGATTCTGCTGGTCTCCCAATAATAGCAAAAATGACAAGCAAGCTGTGACAGAGGGAGTCCTGTACTTTCCAAGATGTGTTTGCAGAGACTGAATCACAGTACATGAACCAGTCTCTTAAATATTTATTGAGAGACTTTACTGGTTTCTAGACTTAAAGGATTGGTCATATCTGCTCTTATAACTGTTTATGACATTTTTTAGAGAGTCTTCCTTGGGCCTCATTTGCAGAATTACAATTTTTATTTCAAAGAATACATCACACATATTATTATACAGTGGAACCTCAAAAATCGAACTTAATCCATTCCAGGAGCTAGTTCTAAATTCAAAAAGTCTGAAATTCGAAGCAATATTTCCCATAAGAAATAATGGAAATACAATTAATCCGTTCCAGAAACCCAAAAATATTCACACAAAAAATACATTTTATAGAGATTAATTACAGTTTTACATACAACAAATACTATAGTTTTTAATTATGTATAGTAATACATATAAAATAACATTTTTACTTACCTTTATTGAAGATTGGTGATGGCATCTGGAAGATAGGGAGGAGGAGAGAGGGAGTTGGGGTTAGTGTTTGGAAGGAGAATCCCCCTCCATGAGGACTTAAGGTAAAGCCCTCTCTGGGGTTAATTCCCTTCTCTGTCTTTTAATGCCACTAGGACCAGCTTGAGAGTCACTGGACCCCTGTCTCACAAAATAACTGTCCACAGTCCTCTGTTTCTGGCACCTCTTTAACATTTCCCTAAAATGGGACATGGTTCTGTCACTGAACTTGTTGCAAAGATGGCTTGTTTCAGCTTGCTCAGGGTGGTACTTCTGCACAAACATTTGGACATCATTCCACTTGGCACAAATCTCCTTAATCTTTGAAGAAGGCACCTCATCCACTCCCTCTTCCTCCTCCTCTGAAGCAAGTTCCTCAGCTGTGGTCTGATACTGCTCCAGATGAAGCTCTTGCAGCTCTTCAGTGGTTAGCTCTTCCCTGTGGTCCTCCACCAACTCTTCCACATCCTCACCACTCACCTCCAATCCCAGGGTGTTCCCCAATGCCACAATAGAGTCCACAACAGGCAAAGGGTGAGCTGGGTAAGGGTCAGGGTCAGGGTCAGGGTCAGCCTCAAACCCTTCAAAATCCCTCTTTTGGACACAATCTGGCCACAATTGTCTCCAAGCAGAGTTCAAAGTCCTGGAAGTCATTCCTTCCCAAGCCTTACCTATACAGCTTATGGAGCTGTAAATGTTGAAGTGATTCCTCCAGAACTTTCTTAGGGTCAACTTAGCATCTGTGGTCACTTCAAAGCACTTTTCAAACACTGCTTTTGTGTAGAGTTTTTTGAAGTTAGAAATGACCTGCTGGTCCATGGGCTGGAGGAGAGGAGTGGTGTTAGGAGGCAAGAACTTCACTTTTATAAAACTGAAGTCCTTAGAAAAGAGGTCTAATAAGTTTGGAGGATGAGCAGGAGCATTGTCCATTAACAGGAGGCACTTGAGTGGCAATTTCTTTTCTTGAAGGTATTTTTTCACACTGGGGCCAAACACTTCATGGACCCACTCTTTGAAAATTTGTCTTGTGACCCATGCCTTATGATTAGCTTTCCACAAGACAAGAGTAAGCCTGTCTTTCATAGGCTTGTGTCCTGGCAGTGCCTTTTCCTCCTGTGTGATGACGGTTCTTTTTGGCATTTTCTTCCAAAACAAGCCTGTTTCGTCACAATTAAACACTTGTTCAGGTTTCAATTCTTCACTGTCTATGTACCCCTTAAACTCCTGTACAAACTTCTCAGCCGCCCATTTGTCTGAACTGGCTGCCTCACCATGTCTTACAACATTGTGTGCCACTATGCTTCTTAAATCTGTCAAACCAGCCTCTGCTGGCCTTAAATTCACTATCAGCACTGGTTGCAGGAGTTTTCTGTACCAGATCGGCATGCAACTTCCTTGCCTTTTCGCAAATAATCGTCTCTGAAACACTATCACCTGCAATCTCTTTATCCTTAATCCACACCAGCAACAACTTCTCAACCTCTTCAACTATTTGTGGGTTTTTTTTGGTTAGCATATTAACACCTTTCGCAACATCAGCTTCCTTGATTTGTTCTTTCTTTGACAGGATAGAACCGATGGTCGACTAGTTTTTCCCATACATCCTGGCAAGCTCAACAAGTCTCACACCACTCTCATACTTCTGTATTATTTCCTTCTTCACATCTATGGTGTTTCTCACTTTCTTTACCACAGGGGTACCACTAGCAAGTTTCTTTGGGCCCATGGCAGCTTATTTCACAGTCCCACAAGCACTAAACACAACGAAATAATCGTAAAATGCGTGAATGAGAGCGCAGGTTAGTGTTCACTTAAGCATAAACAAAGCTAGACTGCTCACGGCGCCTGCGCGGGGACACGAACAGAGTGGGCCGGCAGACAGGTCCCGTACTCGGCGGTCCGAAAATAGGGGCGCGTTCAATAATAGGGACACAGTTTGTCCGAAAAAATGGTCCTATTTTCGAAACGTTTGATATGTGATACATTTGATTTTTGAGGTTCCACTGTATAGGAATTTTTTGTCTGTTTAATTATTATTGACTTTTCACAGTGTATTAATTTGCACATTGCATTGACAGCTGTTGCGGCGTTTAGTGGGAGGAGGCCTTACAGAGGAAAATGTCGACCAGTTATTGTTGATGCGTGATCATCTTACCAAACTTCAGAGGCAGAAGAAGGCAACAGAGGCAACTCGTAATGGGCCACAGCATCATCATCAACTGCCAGGACTGGTACATTCTGAGCTTTTACACTGATTCTCTTATTTGATCTTTGCAAAGTACAATAACAAACAACTCAGTTTGTCTTCATAATAATGTTTTTAGGTATTGGATAGTTTATTTTTTCCCATCAGTAGTTCTTCTTTCAGCTCACTGTTCATTTCCTACTGAGGCTGGGTGACCCAAAAAAGAAAGAAACACTTTAACCATCATTCACACATAATCACAGTCTTTGCAGAGGTGCACAAATATGACAGTTCAAATGTCACTCCAAACAGCAAATATCCCAAACCCCTCCTTTAAAGTGTAGGCATTGTACTTCCCACCTCCAAGACTCAAGTCTGGATAACTTGTTTCCCTGAATCCCTTCACAGAATATTACCCTGATCACACTCCAAAAGCTCAAGTCCCAGAAACCATTAGCCTGTACTATCTAACACACTCACACATGCCTCTTTACCCCCTCCCTCCAGCTTTTCCTAGGATGGCCCCTATCCCTCCTTCCCTCCACTACAGATTTATATGCCCTCCTATTATTATTGAGCCCATTGGTCTAAGCTGGGGTTGACATGGACCTGCCCCACATGGGCCAGTAGGCCTGCTGCAGTGTTCCTTCTTTCTTATGTTCTTACTAATTTTTTAACAATACTTTTAGTAACTCCACACCTCTTCCTACTTTCCACACTACAAATTCTCCACATAATATTTACAACAAACATTGACCTTAGACACATCTCCTTGCTGCAGCATTTACAACTTATTTTTCACACTCATATAAAAGTGTTGGGTATCCCTATACTCTAATACATTCCCTTCTTTGCCATCGTGGATAATGTTCTTTGTGTCCATGATACCTCAATGCATCACCCACCTTTTTTCCTTCATCAGTTTTGTGGTGTACCTTGTCCTTCATAAACCCATCTGCCAACAAGTCTACTCCCAAATATCTGAACACATTCACTTTTTCCATACTTACTTTCTCCAATCTGATATCCAAGTTTTCCTTATCTAAATAGTTTGATACCCTCATCACCTTACTCTTATCTGTGTTCACTTTCAACTTTCTTCCTTTACACACCCTAGGTAGTACTGCTGTCCTGCCAAATGAGTGTAAGATTGAAACCTGTATTTTGTTTAAATGATGGTAGGATTGCTGGTGTCGTTTCTTCTGTCTCATAAAGTAACAGGATAACAGGTATATCTTGTTACTTTTACTTACAATTAGGTCATACTACACATGCATGTACACATTTATGTATACACATAGTTTTTGTTCTTCCTTTCATCTCCATGGGAAAGGGGAATAAGAATCTTTCCTCTTTATGCCATGCATGTTGTAAAAGTCAACTAAAATGCTGGGAGCAGTAGGCTAGTAACCCCTCTTCCATAAAGCTTACTAAAAATAAAAAGAAAACCATCAGTAGTTTTTTTCCAGTAGTTATCAACTATTAATTCACTCTATTAATCCACCACATAGGCATATATCAGACAGGAATACCACACAGGCATATATCAGACAGGACTGCCATGCAGGCATATATCAGACAGGACTGCCATGCAGGCATATATCAGACAGGACTACCATGCAGGCATATATCAGACAGGACTGCCATGCAAGTATATAGGACGGCCATATAAGCATATATCAGACATTGGTAACATAATGTCTATTACAGTATGTGTACTGTATTTCTGCAGATTTTTATACTAAACATCCCTTCATGGAAGGTTCCTTGATGCTGGTGAGGGGTCTCTTGATCCAAGCAACTGGACTTGGTCTCCCTTTTCTTGTATTAAATCTGATTGCATCCCATTCTCCAGGTGCTCTGTGGCCCCTACAGGTTTACTGCCTCCTTGGTAATAATAATAGTAACAATAATAATTATAATACTATACCAAACATTATTGTATTGATAATTAAAAATTCAGTATTGCCCATTTCTTGACCCTTTCAGGGTCCAAACCCATAATCTAAAACTTGTCCACAGGTTCCTGGAATTTACAAAAAAAAAAAAATAAAAAATCATGAAATAGTAGAGAATCTTTTTCTTTTGGTAATATAACAAAAATTACGAAATTTGATGGAAAACTGACAGAATTACGCTATCGCGAATTTTGCTGTTTCAGCTATATTTACACATCAGCAATTTTGCCCACTTTGAGTCCTATTTTACGCTAATTACATTGTTCTAGTTAAACAAATTCTTAGCTATTTTGATTGAGCACAAGAAACTGCCCAATAAATTATTTCATCTACCCAATAAAGTGATCAAAAATTGGTAATTTGGTCAATTTCACACAAATTTCAAAATATGCCAATCTCAAAATAGGGTCCAGAATAAACAATGCAGACATTTCTGGCACTAAACTAACATTTCCTCTGTTCATTAGTTATGTTCCCAGACTTTTATTCACTCAAAAAATAGAAGATTTACTGTTATGCTTTTTTGTAATAATTGTGTAAATGTCAGCACATTAGTGAACACATATTAGACTGACCAGTGGATATATATATTGGAGAGTTACGTGATATATTTACTCTGCTGTTTTCATTCCTTAAACCAATCAAAATCATTGCTATTTCTGTAATATTTCTTCCATTCTGTCAAATGAGACCAAGCAACCGAGAATACAACCATAAAAATCACATGAAAAAGCTCCGCAAATTCACTATTTTAAATCAAAAACACAGCCGCAGTTTTTTTCGTCATGCACTGCGTGCTGCAGGATGTTTTTTTTAACCCTTTGACTGTCGCAACTCCAAATCCTGAAGTGTCTCTTGGTGTTGAAAAATATTAAAAAAAAAAAATTATTTTTACTTATCAAAATGTTAAGATTAATTTTCTGATTGTCTTAAGCCCCCCCAAAATTTTTTGCAATCAGTGCTTACCGAGATGTAGAGAGGTAAAGTTGGCAGAAAATAAGCCGTGTATGGCAACAGCGGCGAATGCCGCTCACCTGGTAAACTTTGGTTTACTTGCATTCAAAAGTTTCTTCTTTTTTTTTTTTCACCATTTTATTTTTTCACATAACTTACATGGCCTGTGAGACCAAAGTATGGTGCAATGTTCATATATATATATATATTCATTTAATGTAACAAAATTATAGCAGAAACACTAGTGTCATCATATTGTTTACAAAACTTGTTTACACAAACAATATAAACAAAATTTTATTACTATTCTTCTATAATATATATACATATGTACAATCACTGGACACTTTCCTAAAACTGCTGCAGCTTGTGGGATTCTTAAAAACATGAGTGTATGCACAGTACCTTTGATATACCTTTGAAGAGTTTTGAGAGTTTATCTACTCTCTGAGCCCGGCCTTGGGCCAGGCTCATCTGGTGCTTGCCTGGTCAACCAGGCTGTTGCTGCTAGAGGCCGACTGACATACATATCCATCACAGCCTGGTTGATCTGGCACTTGGTGAAGATACTTGTCCAGTTTCCTCTTGAATCCTTCTACACTGGTTCCAGCCGTGTTTCTGATATCTTCTGGTAAGATGTTGAATAGTCTGGGACGACCCCGGATCTTGATACAGTGTTCCCTTATTGTCCCCACCACACCCCTGCTCTTCACTGGGTTTATTTTACACTTCCTCCCATATCTCTCACTCCACAATGTTGTTAGGCAGTGTGCAGATTTGGGACCAAGCCCTTGAGTACCTTCCAGGTATATTTATTATCATGTACCTCTCACTCCTCCGCTCCAATGAATACATGTTCAAGACTTGCAGACGTTTCCAGTAGTTTAGGTGCTTTACAGGCTCAGTGTGAGCCGTAAACGATCTCTGTATTTGTTCCAGCTCCGATATTTCTCCTGCTTTGAACGGGGCCATCAGCACTGAGCAATATTCTAATTGAGGGATCACTAGCGATTTGAAGAGTGTCACCATCGACATTATTTCCCTTGTTTTGAAAGTTCTCAATACCCACCCTGTCATCTTCCTGGCTGTCATGAACTTTGTCTTGTTATGGTCTTTAAAAGAAAGGTCCGCTGACATAATTATTCCTTGGTCTTTTACGTGTTCCTTACGTTCTATTTGGTGACCCTCTTGAGTTTTGTATATAGTGCTCCTTTTGAGTTCTTCATTCTTTCCATGCCTAAGCAGGAAGACATAAACCCTGTTTATGTCTTCCTGTACTTTTTCAGTGTCTTCTACCATACTGACTTCATGCTTATTTTAGTGTCATCTGCAAATGATGATACAAAAGTGTGCCAGGTGTTTTTGTCTATGTCTGCTATGAGGATGGGAAATAGCAGAGGTGCCAGGACAGTGCCTTGGGGCACTGAGCTTTTGACCTCACTGATGCTGGATCTTGCCCTGTTCACAACTACTTTTTGTGTTCTGTGTGTTAGGAAACCGAAAATCCATCTGCCTACCTTCCCCATAATGCCCATATCCTTCATTTTGTGCGCTATCACTCCACAATTGCATTTGTCAAATGCCTTTGCAAAATCTGTGCAAATCACATCTTCGTTTTGGTCGTCTTCCAATCCTCCGTAATTCTGTCATAATGGTTCATCAGCTGTGACAGGCATGATCGTCCTGCTCTAAAACCATGCTGGTTCAGGTTATGTTGGTTGTGCTGGTCCATGAAATTTGTAATCTGCCGTCTCATCACTCGAAGATTTTTATGATGTGAGAGGTTAGGGCTACTGGTCTGTAATTTTTAGCTAGTGCTCTAATACCTCCCTTATGCAAAGGAGCTATGTCTGCACTCTTTAAGGCCTTCGGTATTTCACCTAGATCTAAGCTCTTTCTCCAAAGAGTACTGAAGGCTCGTGCTAGTAGTACTTTGCACTTCTTTATAAATAGAGCATTCCACGAATCTGGTCCAGGTGCTGGGTGGGCATGTTTTCAATTTCTTTTTCAAAATCTATGGGATTTGTACTAATGTCAGTTAGTTGGTCTGTGCAGCCTTCTTCTGGAGTGAAAAATATGTATTTATGTATGTGTTATGTACACTCCTCACACATAAAACGAGTGTCTCTGCGTTTTGTGGTATGTGCACAGACATAACACCTCTTCTGAGCATTTTCCTTGAAAGTAGTAGGAGGCAGTGGTACGGGGTAGTGATCACCAGGCCTCAGACGAGAGGGCATGTGTCGATAATTTCGTGGGCGCTGGTCTATTTCAAGTGTTGTTCCTTGGTACTTGAATATTATATGTCTGATAACTGACAAACAAAATTCACCATATTTGGGCTTGTTTGTTTGTTTGTGGGGTAGTGTGAGGGGAAGTCACGCACGGTCGAGCTCTGTCAAAAATTACTTTTCCTGATAGTCCCAAGTGGGAACAGAGGGCGGGAAATAAGCGTGTGCAACCATAAAGTGATATACTTCCCTGTGAACCAACATAAAAGGAATATCAGTGAACACCAAATAGAAAAATGTGGTTTACAGTATCATATGGAGAGTGCCGGTGAGAACAACAGTTACTCTGGAAATAAGCCTGACCAGCTAGAGCGAACTATTGCCAGATGTCGACACAAGTGGAAATAAACAAACAGATATTGAACTATCTATAAGTAATATGGTGAGTGACAAATATATATATATGTGTAGTGACATAGTGAAATAAATTGTAGATACGAGTAATCTAAATTATCCTCAGTATAGCGTAAAATATATGGTGTAGCATATGAGAATATTTACAAGCAACTGGCACTAGCGAACTATTGCCGGAGGTCCAGAGAAGTGGAAATAACGTAGGAATATTTACTACAGTCATAAGTAATAAAACGAGTGATGGTAGCATTGAGGTGCAGGGAATCACAGTATACATAAATTAAGCATACAATCAATGAAAAGGCATAAGTCTACTGTGTGACGGATTTTTCCCCGTTAACTCTACTAAGTTTACTACTATGGAAGTGCAGGGGAAAGTTACCATAGGCCTAGTGCCGTGTGAACAATATAACCATCCCAGTGTAGCACAGTGAAAAGAAAAGCGTATCTTGAACGAATACTACATTGTATATCCTACAACATTGTATATCATACAACACAGTGACAAAATACCAGTGATAAAATAAAAGGAAATAAAATAAAAAACAATTGTGAAGTGTGGCAGTGGTGGGGCAATCTACTTGTCCTGGTGTTGACATGTGACAAGTGATACACCAAGGTACGAGTTACCACATATAACGAATAGACGAAAAGGATATAAATAGGCAGTGATATAGTAAACTGAACTTATGGATAAGTGTATAGTGTAAAACTATGGTATAATTATATGGGAACAAGTTGAAAGTGCCACCTGCATCCCACCTCCAAGCCCCCGCCTCGTGCCCCCACCCCATTCCCCGGATCCTACCCCACCCATCCAACAATCCCACCCACGGCCCCTTCCCCCTCGCACCCTCACCTTCTTTCCACAGACCCCTATCTCCCAGCTTACCACCCCACCACACAGCCCCCTCCTCCTATTGTCCCTACCCTCTCCCCAAGGATACCCACTGCCCAGCCCATCCCACCTACCAGCCACCCCACCACCAGTCACACATAATAAATACACCATCCACCACATACACCTGTTTTAAAAGTAATCATGGCCAGGAATAAAGGCTGTTGTTTACGTATGTGAAAAAATCTTTGGGAGAAACATGAGGGGCATTGGTTATGAAATATCACATTTATCATGTACAAAGCTTCATGCAACCATGACAAATGACCAAAAACAAGAAAGTCATTTCTGGATTTGCCCCAGTGAAAGGGACAGCTGGTTAAGCATAAGAGAGGTACTGAAAAGTGAAAACCTAGAAAGTGTAAGGAAGTTTCTAAGGAGCTTGCCAGAGTTATACAAAGAGTGGAAAATGGGGGAAAAAGAACAAGAAAAGGAGGAAAATGCAAATAGAGGTGAAAACCAAGGAGTGAAAGTAAGAGCAAGAGTAGAAAACGCCATACAGAGCAAGTCAGAAAAAGAAACAGGGATACATAACATAGTGGAAAGGGGAAGGGAGGATGAGAAAACTAGAACAGGAACAAACGAAAACGAGCAAAGGGAAGAAATTAGCCTAGAAGAAATTGAACAAGGGAACTCAGATCAGGTGGCAGAACTTAGGAAAGACACAGAATCAATAAATATAGGTAGTCAGAACATTTGCAGTTACTATGCTAAAGGTATGTGCCTATATGGCAGAGATTGTTGGAATAAACACACCAGAAAATGTGCGAACATGTTGAGGAAGGGAAAGTGTTGTTTCAACAAAGAGTGCAGCAGGTACTTCCATCCAGTAATGTGTAAAGCTTCAATGCAGTCCAGAGAATGTTATGACCTGAGATGCCCAGACCATCATGTAAAAGGAATGCAGTGCTACAGAGTTAGCAGAGAAAGGGAAATGGAACAGCATTCTTTTTTAGACAAAAAGAGAAAAGATCAAAGCAAAGGAAGAGACAAACAGGGGGAATGGTACAGAGAGGACAGGTGGGCAGTAAAATGGGGCGTACCAAACCAGGCATCAGCCCGTCAAGGCCGAATAAGCAAACAAACGTGAAGCCAGTACTGGAGAAACCAGGGGAGTGTACACCAGTGGACATACCAGGTAGTACACCACCAGTGGTACTAATGAAACACAAAGCAAGACAAAACATCCCACTTGGTAATTCCTGCTTCATATTTGCAAATATACAGGGTTTGAAATCAAATAAAAATGACAAAGTTAGCGATGTCAGTGGGCTCCTGACAGAAGCGAATGCCATATTCAGAGCATTTACAATAACACACACAAGGGATGTTTTGGATGGAGAGATAAAGATAGAAAACTACAACATGTATAGATGTGATAGAATCAGTAGGTCACAGGGAGGAGTAGGAATCTATGTGAAGGACACTTTCTATTGTACAGAAGTGCTGAATTCTACGAATGATATAGTAGAAATTCTAGGCATTAAAGTTGAAAATAGGAATTTGGTAATTATCCTAGTATACAAACCACCATCGGCAACTGCTGAGGAATTCACAGATCAGTTAAGTAAGATAGATAGCTATCTGGATAGGCTAGAAAGTCCTACACCAAATATTTTGCTCCTTGGAGATTTTAATCTCCCTCATGTAAAATGGAAGATGGCGCAACGTAATGTTATACCAGAAATATCCCCGGGAAGCACCCTGGCTCAACAGGTACATACCAGGGAAATAATGAGGTTTTGTGAAAAGTACTCTTTAAACCAACAGGTAATTGATCCCACTAGAAATGAAAATACCTTGGATTTTATATTCACAAACAATGAGGAACTGATCAGAGACATAACAGTTTCCAAAACTATTTACTCTGATCATAACATCATAGAGGTTCAAACTAGTATTAACTCAGGGGTAGGAAACTGCATCGCTAAAGTTAGAGACGGGATGTTCAGTACGTTTAATTTTAACAACCATAGAATTAACTGGGAAAAAATAAACCAAGAGCTATCAGACATACCCTGGGAATCAGACATGAGCGACCTAAATCCCCACCAGTGCCTAGAGAAGCTGAATACAGAAGCATACAAAGTATGTATGAAACATGTACCATTGAGGAAACCCAGAGGAAGATCAGATATAGAGAGAGAGCGTAGGAGATGATACAGAAGAAGAAAACGGGTTACTGAACTGCTTAAAAACACAAATATGCTACAACAGAGGAAAGATAGACTTAGCAGAGAGATCACTGAATTAGAGCAAAAACTTAGGATGTCATACCTCACAGAAGAAGTACAAAGGGAACAAAAGGCCATACAGGATATTGCAAAAAACCCAAAATATTTCTATTCCTATGCAGAATCCAAGCTAAGAACTACCTGTTGAATTGAACCACTACTGAAAGGAGACTCGTATACAGATGATGAACAGGAAATGTGTGAAATCCTAAAAGAACAGTATGAGTCGGTGTTCAGCAACCCACTAAATGACAGCAAGGTAGAAAATGGAGAAATATTTTTTCACTCCAGAAGGAGGTCACAGACCAACTAACTGACATTAGTACAAATCCCAAAGATTTCGAAAAAGACATGGAAAACATGCCCACTCACTCAGCACCTGGACCAGATTCATGGAATGCTCTATTTATAAAGAAGTGCAAAGTACCCCTAGCACGAGCCCTCAGTATTCTTTGGAGAAAGAGCTTAGATCTGGGTGAAATACCGGAGGCCTTAAAGAGTGCAGACATAGCTCCATTGCACAAGGGAGGTAGTAGAGCACTAGGTAAAAATTACAGACCAGTAGCCCTAACCTCTCACATCATAAAAATCTTCGAAAGAGTGATGAGACGGCAGGTTACAAATTTCATGGACCAGCACAACCAACATAACCCGAACCAGCATGGTTTTAGAGCAGGACGATCATGTCTGTCACAGCTGGTGAACCATTATGACAGAATTACGGAGGCACTGGAAGACGACCAAAACGAAGATGTGATTTACACAGATTTTGCAAAGGCGTTTGACAAATGTGATCATGGAGTGATAGCGCACAAAATGAAGGCCTTGGGCATTATGGGGAAGGTAGGCAGATGGATTTTCGGTTTCCTAACACACAGAACACAAAAAGTAGTAGTGAACAGGGCAAGATCCAGCATCAGCGAGGTCAAAAGCTCAGTGCCCCAAGGCACTGTCCTGGCACCTCTGCTGTTCCTCATCCTCATAGCAGACATAGATAAAAACACCCAGCACACTTTTGTATCATCATTTACAGATGACACTAAAATAAGGAAGACATAAACAGGGTTTTCCAGTGAGCAGTGGAAAACAACATGACATTCAATGGTGGTAAGTTCCAGCTGCTTAGGTATGGAAAGAATGAAGAACTCAAAAGGAGCACTATATACAAAGCTCAAGAGGGTCACCAAATAGAACGTAAGGAACACGTAAAAGACCTAGGAATGATTATGTCAGCAGACCTTTCTTTTAAAGACCATAACAAGACAAAGTTCATGACAGCCAGGAAGATGACTGGGTGGGTATTGAGAACTTTCAAAACAAGGGAAACAATGCCGACTGTGACACTCTTCAAAGCGCTAGTGCTCCCTCACTTAGAACATTGCTCAGTGCTGACGGCCCCGTTCAGGGCAGGAGAATATCGGATCTGGAACAAATACAGAGATCGTTTATGGCTCACATTGAGCCAGTAAAGCACCTAAACTACTGGGAACGCATGCAAGTCTTGAACATGTACTCATTGGAGCGGAGGAGAGAGGTACATGATAATATTTAACTGGAAGGTACTCAAGGGCTTCGACCCAAATCTGCACACTGCCATAACAACATACTGGAGTGAGAGATACAGGAGGAAGTGTAAAATAAACCCAGTGAAGAGCAGGGGTGCGGTGGGGACAGTAAGGGAACACTGTATCAACTATCCTCATAAAAACTCTTCACTGCTTTCAGTAACCTACCTCCTACACCATACACCTGTAACATCTGCCACATTGCCCCCCTATCCACCCTGTCATACACCTTTTACAAATCCATAAATGCCACAAAGACCTCTTTAGCCTTATCTAAATACTGTTCACTTACATGTTTCACTGTAAACACCTGGTCCACACACCCCCTACCTTTCCTAAAGCCTCCTTGTTCATCTGCTATCCTATTCTCCATCTTTCTCTTAATTCTTTCAGTAATAACTCTACCATACACTTTACCAGGTATACTCAACAGACTTATCCCCCTATAATTTTTGCACTCTCTTTTGTCCCCTTTGGCTTTATACAAAGGAACTATGCATGCTCTCTGCCAATCCCTAGGTACCTTACCCTCTTCCATACATTTATTAAATAATTGCACCAACCACTCCAAAACTATATCCCCACCTGCTTTTTACATTTCTATCTTTATCCCTTCAATCCCGGCTGCCTTACCCCCTTTCATTTTACCTACTGCCTCACGAACTTCCCCCACTCTCACAACTGGCTCTTCCTCACTCCTACAAGATGTTATTCCTCCTTGCCCTATACAC
Source organism: Cherax quadricarinatus (assembly GCF_038502225.1). Lineage (NCBI taxonomy): Eukaryota > Metazoa > Arthropoda > Malacostraca > Decapoda > Parastacidae > Cherax > Cherax quadricarinatus. The sequence goes on from NC_091296.1 coordinate 28,118,123, forward strand.
GAAATCACAGCTTCCCTATCTTCATCAACATTTAACAATTCCTCAAAATATTCCCTCCATCTTCCCAATACCTCTAACTCTCCATTTAATAACTCTCCTCTCCTATTTTTAACTAACAAATTCATTTGTTCTCTAGGCTTCCTTAACTTGTTAATCTCACTCCAAAACTTTTTCATATTTTCAACAAAATCTGTTGATAACATCTCACCCACTCTCTCATTTGTTCTCTTTTTACATTGCTTCACCACTCTCTTAACCTCTCTTTTTCTCCATATACTCTTCCCTCCTTGCATCACTTCTACTTTGTAAAAACTTCTCATATGCTAACTTTTTCTCCCTTACTACTCTCTTTACATCATCATTCCACCAATCGCTCCTCTTCCCTCCCGCACCCTCTTTCCTGTAACCACAAACTTCTGCTGAACACTCTAACACTACATTTTTAAACCTACCCCATACCTCTTCGACCCCATTGCCTATGCTCTCATTAGCCCACCTATCCTCCTATAGCTGTTTATATCTTACCCTAACTGCCTCCTCTTTTAGTTTATAAACCTTCACCTCTCTCTTCCCTGATGCTTCTATTCTCCTTGTATCCCATCTACCTTTTACTCTCAGTGTAGCTACAACTAGAAAGTGATCTGATATATCTGTGGCCCCTCTATAAACATGTACATCCTGAAGTCTACTCAACAGTCTTTTATCTACCAATACATAATCCAACAAACTACTGTCATTTCGCCCTACATCATATCTTGTATACTTATTTATTCTCTTTTTTTTTAAATATGTATTACCTATAACTAAACCCCTTTCTATACAAAGTTCAATTAAAGGGCTCCCATTGTCATTTACACCTGGCACCCCAAACTTACCTACCACACCCTCTCTAAAAGTTTCTCCTACTTTAGCATTCAGGCCCCCTACCACAATTACTCTCTCACTTGGTTCAAAGGCTCCTATACATTCACTTAACATCTCCCAAAATCTCTCTCCTCTACATTCCTCTCTTCTCCAGGTGCATACACGCTTATTATGACCCACTTTTCGCATCCAACCTTTACTTTAATCCACATAATTCTTGAATTTACACATTCATATTCTCTTTTCTCCTTCCATAACTGATCCTTCAACATTACTGCTACCCCTTCCTTTGCTCTAACTCTCTCAGATACTCCAGATTTAATACCATTTATTTCCCCCCACCGAAACTCCCGTACCCCCTTCAGCTTTGTTTTGCGTAGGGCCAGGACATCCAACTTCTTTTCATTCATAACATCAGCAATCATCTGTTTCTTGTCATCCGCACTACATCCACGCACATTCAAGCATCCCAGTTTTATAAAGTTTTTCTTCTTCTCTTTTTTAGTAAATGTCTACAGGAGAAGGGGTTACTAGCCCATTGCTCCCAGCATTTTAGTTGCCTCATACGACACGCATGGCTTACGGAGGAAAGATTCTTTTCCACTTCCCCATGGACAATAAAAGAAATAAAGAAGAACAAGAGCTATTTAGAAAAAGGAGAAAAACCTAGATGTATGTATATATATATGCATGTGCGTGTCTGTGAAGTGTGACCAAAGTGTAAGTAGGAGTAGCAAGATATCCCTGTTTTCCAGCGTGTTTATGAGACAGAAAAAGAAACCAGCAATCCTACCATAATGCAAAACAGTTACAGGTTTCTGTTTCACAGTCATCTGGCAGGACGGTAGTACTTCCCTGGGTGGTTGCTGTCTACCAACCTACTACCTACCTATTGAAGATATAGGCCTTATAAAATATCCAAAGGAAATACAGTGGACCCCTGCTTAACGATCACCTCCCAATGCGACCAATTATGTAAGTGTATTTATGTAAGTGCGTTTGTACGTGTATGTTTGGGGGTCTGAAATGGACTAATCTTCTTCACAATATTCCTTATGGGAACAAATTCGGTCAGTACTGGCACCAAGGAGGAGGAGGAGAAGGAGGAGAAGGAGGAGGAGAAGGAGGAGAAGAAGAAGAAGAAGGAGGAGAAGAAGAAGAAGAAGGAGAAGAAGAAGAAGAAGGAGAAGAAGAAGAAGAAGAAGGAGAAGAAGAAGAAGAAGGAGAAGAAGGAGAAGAAGAAGAAGAAGGAGAAGAAGAAGAAGAAGGAGAAGAAGAAGAAGAAGAAGGAGAAGAAGAAGAAGAAGGAGAAGAAGAAGAAGAAGGAGAAGAAGAAGAAGAAGAAGAAGGAGAAGAAGAAGAAGGAGAAGAAGAAGAAGAAGGAGAAGAAGAAGAAGAAGAAGAAGAAGAAGAAGAAGAAGGAGAAGGAGAAGAAGAAGAAGAAGAAGAAGAAGGAGAAGAAGAAGAAGAAGGAGAAGAAGAAGAAGGAGAAGAAGAAGAAGGAGAAGAAGAAGAAGGAGAAGAAGAAGAAGGAGAAGAAGAAGAAGAAGAAGGAGAAGAAGAAGAAGGAGAAGAAGAAGAAGGAGAAGAAGGAGAAGAAGAAGAAGAAGAAGAAGAAGAAGAAGAAGAAGAAGAAGAAGAAGAAGAAGAAGAAGAAGAAGAAGAAGAAGAAGAAGAAGAAGAAGAATTGTTTGTTTGTTTGTTTGTTTGTTTGTTTGTTTGTTTGTTTGAACATACTTCTGGAACGAAAAAATATCGTTAACCGGGGGTCCGCTGTAATGTACTGATAGCAGATATAAATAACATGTTACACCAGTGTTTTGAATTCAGTTTTTTATTACCAGCATCTGTAATTAATATTTTGTCTTATTTTCAGATAAATATTGAAGATCTAAAGAAAATTGTTCCCACTCACCACTGTGATCTGATGCCAGAGGATGGCTCAATTGATATTTCAACACTCAGCCTGTAAGTTCTTGTTAAAGATATGTACTTATTTTCTTTCAAGTTGGTCCATTGTTATTCTTGCAATGATGTATGTTTGATGTAGACTCACAAGAAGTGACATGGTGGTTGCATTTCTGAATGTTAGCATGCATTGTAAAAACACTATACAAATGGAATAAAATAACATAGGGAAAATTGGATTTTGTTCTTAACATTTCACATATGATAAACCTCCCAAAAACATTTTAAAGTACTAGGCTATAATCTTCTTTCAACACTCAGGCTGCATCCCACCCAGGCAAGCTGACCTAAAAAGAAAAACTAAAGTTTTTCATTTTAGGTCTTTTTTAAATTTAGTAATTTATACAGGAGAAGGGGTTTCTAACCCCTTGCTCACTAGGCTATTAGTGAACAAAAATTTATAAAAATTTGACTCGGTAGCTTTGACTCTGAAGCTTTCTAAAATTAGTTATGGAATTATACAGTTTGCTCAGTTTTTTTTTTTTTTTTAACACATCGGCCGTTTCCCACCGAGGCAGGGTGACCCAAAGAGAAAGATAGGAAAAAAACTTATATCATTCAACACTTTCACTATCACTTATACATAATCACTGTCTTTGCAGACGCTTTCGGATATGACAGTTTAGATGTCCCTTCAAACTGCTAATATCCCAGACCCCTCCTTTAAGGTGCAGGCATTGTACGTCCCATTTCCAGGACTCAAGTCCAGCTGACCGGTTTCCCTGAATCCACACTATTTTTTTTTTTTATTATTAACACACTGGCCGACTCTCACCAAGGCAGGGTGGCCCGAAAAAGAGAAGCCTTCACCATCATTCACACCATCACTGTCTTGCCAGAAGGGTGTTTTACACTACAGTTTTTAAACTGCAGCATTAACACCCCTCCTTCAGAGTGCAGGCACCGTACTTCCCATCTCCAGGACTCAAGTCCGGCCTGCCGGTTTCCCTGAATCCCTTCATAAATGTTACCTTGCTCACACTCCAACAGCACGTCAAGTACCAAAAACCACCAGTCTCCATTCACTCCTATCAAACATGCTCAAGCATCCCCACTGGAAGTCCAAGCCCCTCGCACGCAAAACCTCCTTTACCCCCTCCCTTCAACCTTTCCTAGGCCGACCCCTACCCCGCCTTCCTTCCGCTACAGACTGATACATTCTTGAAGTCATTCTGTTTCGCTACATTCTCTCTACATGTCTGAACCACCTCAACAATCCTTCCTCAGCCCTCTGGACAACAGTTTTGGCAATCCCGCACCTCCTTCTAACTTCCAAACTACTAATTCTCTGCATTATATTCAAACCACACATTGCCCTCAGACATGACATCTGCACTGCCTCCAGCCTTCTCCTCGCTGTAACATTCATCACCCATGCTTCACACCCATATAAGAGCGTTGGTAAAACTATACTCTCATACATTCCCCTCTTTGCCTCCAAGGACAAAGTTCTTTGTCTCCACAGACTCCTAAGTGCACCGCTCACCCTTTTCCCCTCATCAATTCTATGATTCACCTCATCCTTCATAGACCCATCCGCTGACACGTCCACTCCCAAATATCTGAATACATTCACCTCCTCCATACTCTCTCCCTCCAATCTGATATCCAATCTTTCATCACCCAATCTTTTTGTTATCCTCATAACCTTACTCTTTCCTGTATTCACTATTAATTTTCTTCTTTTGCATACCCTACCAAATTCATCCACCAACCTCTGCAACTTCTCTTCAGAATCTCCCAAGAGCACAGTGTCATCAGCAAAGGGCAACTGTGACAACTCCCACTTTATGTGTGATTCTTCATCTTTTAACTCCACACCTCTTGCCAAGACCCTCACATTTACTTCTCTTTAAACCCCATCTATAAATATATTAAACAACCACGGTGACATCACACAATATTACCCTGCTCATATTCCAAAAGCTCATCAGGTCCCAAAAACTATTTGTCTCCACTCACTTCTATCTAACACACTCACGCTCAGTTGTAGCTCCAAAAAATAATATATGTACTGTAGTTTCAATATTTATTTTTTAGCAGTCAGGTTTTTTTTCAGCAAACTGGCCATATCCCACTGATCTAGGGTGACCTAAAAAGTAAAACGAAAGTTTCTCTTTTTAAATTCAGTAATGTATACAGGAGAAGGGGTTTGTAGCACCTTGCTCCTGGCATTTTATTTGCCTCTTACGACATGCATGGCTTACGGAGGAAGAGTTCTGTTCCACTTCCCCATGGAGAACACGTGCATGTACATACATACACAGTGGTCCCTCATTTATCGTCGTTGATCCATTCCTGGAAGTGCGACGATTATCGAAATAGATGATTTTCGAATCAATTTTCCCCATAAAAAATAATGTAAATACAATTAATCCGTTCCTGACACCCAGAAGTAGTAAAACAAAAATTTTTTTTACATGAAATATAGATGTTGTACATAAACAATACAATGGAACATGATGAATGAAACATTAACAACATAACACTTACCTTTATTGGTGATTCTTCTTAGTATATGGAAGACTGGAGGAGGAGAGAGATTGGATTAGTTACTGTTTGGAAGGGGAATCCCCTTCCATCAACACCTCAGGTACCAAGTGCTTTTCTGGGGTTACTTCTCTTCTCTGTTTCTTAATGCCACTAGGACCAGCTTGAGAGTCACTGGAGTCCTGTCTCACAAAAAAAAGTGTCCAGAGAGCTCTGTTTCTGGCGTCTCTTTAAAACTTCCCTAAAATGGGCCAAGACTCTGTCACTGTACAAGTTGCCGATATGGCTGGCAACATCCTTCTCAGGGTGATGTTTCTCCATATATCTTTCCATCCTTCCCAACATTTCACCATGCCTTATCACACTGTGTATGCCACTACACTTCTTAAATCTCTCAAACCAACCTTTGCTGGCCTTAAATTCACAATTATCAGTACTCGTTGAAGGCAGTTTCTTTACCAGATCGTCATGCAACTGCCTAGCCTTTTCACAAATAATCGACATCATAAGACTATCTCCTGCTAGTTGTTTCTCGTTTTTTTTTTTTTTTTTTTTTTTTTTAAGAAGTTGGCCATCTCCCACCTAGGCAGGATGACCCAAAAAGAAAATACTTTTATCATCATTCAACACTTTCACCTCACTCACACATAATCACTGTTTTTGCAGAGGTGCTCAGAACACAACATTTTAGAAGCATATACGTATGAAGATACACAACATATATATATTATTTATATTAACACACTGGCCAATTCCCACCAAGGCAAGTTGGCCTGAAAAAGAAAAACTTTCACCATCATTCACTCTATCACTGTCTTGCCAGAAAGGTGGTTTACACTACAGTTTTTAAACTGCAACATTAACACCCCTCCTTCAGAGTGCAGGCACTGTACTTCCCATCTCCAGGACTCAAGTCCGGCCTGCTGGTTTCCCTGAATCCCTTCAGAAATGTTGCTTTGCTCACACTCCAACAGCACGTCAAGTATTAAAAACCATTTGTCTCCATTCACTCCTATCAAACATGCTCACGCATGCCCGCTGGAAGTCCAAGCCCCTCGCACACAAAACCTCCTTTACCCCCTCCCTCCAACCTTTCCTAGGCTGACCCCTACCCCGCCTTCCTTCCACTACAGACTGATACACTCTTGAAGTCATTCTGTTTCGCTCCGTTCTCTCTACATGTCCGAACCACCTCAACAACCCTTCCTCAGCCCTCTGGACAACAGTTTTGGCAATCCCGCACCTCCTCCTAACTTCCAAACTACGAATTCTCTGCATTATATTCACACCACACATTGCCCTCAGACATGACATCTCCACTGCCTCCAGCCTTCTCCTCGCTGCAACATTCATCACCCATGCTTCACACCCATACAGGAGTGTTGGTAAAACTATACTCTCATACATTTCCCTCTTTGCTTCCAAGGACAAATTTCTTTGTCTCCGCAGACTCCTAAGTGCACTGCTCACCCTTTTCCCCTCATCAATTCTATGATTCACCTCATCTTTCATAGACCCATCCGCTGACACGTCCACTCCCAAATATCTGAATACATTCACCTCCTCCATATTCTCTCCCTCCAATCTGATATCCAATCTTTCATCACTTAATCTTTTTGTTATCCTCATAACCTTACTCTTTCCTGTATTCATTTTCAATTTTCTTCATTTACATACCCTACCAAATTCATCCACCAACCTCTGCAACTTCTCTTCAGAATCACCCAAGAGCACAGTGTCATCAGCAAAAAGCAACTGAGACAACTCCCACCTCTTGCCAAGACCCTCGCATTTACTTCTCTTACAACCCCATCTATAAATATATTGAACAACCACAGTGACATCACACATCCTTGTCTAAGGCCTACTTTTACTGGGAAATAATCTCCCTCTTTCCTACATAATCTAACTTGTGCCTCACTATCCTCGTAAAAACTCTTCACTGCTTTCAGTAACCTACCTCCTATACCATACATCTGCCACATTGCCCCCCTATCCACCCGGTCATACGCCTTTTCCAAATCCATAAATGCCACAAAAACCTCTTTAGCCTTATCAAAATGCTTATATGTTTCACTGTAAACACCTGGTCCACACACCCCTACCTTTCCTAAAGCCTCCTTGTTCATCTGCTATCCTATTCTCCGTCTTACGCTTAATTCTTTCAATAATAACTCTACCATACACTTTACCAGGTATACTCAACAGACTTATCCCCCTATAATTTTTGCACTCTCTTTTGTCCCCTTTACCTTTATACAGAGGAACTATGCATGCTCTTTGCCATTCCCTAGGTACCTTACCCTCTTCCATACATTTATTAAATAATAGCACCAACCACTCCAAAACTATATCCCCACCTGCTTTTAACATTTCTGTCTTTATCCCATCAATCCCAGCTGCCTTACCCCCTTTCATTTTACTACTGCCTCACGAACTTCCCTCACACTCACAACTGGCTCTTCCTCACTCCTACAAGATGTTATTCCTCCTTGCCCTATACACGAAATCACAGCTTCCCTATCTTCATCAACATTCAATAATTCCTCAAAATATTCCCTCCATCTTCCCAATACCTCTAACTCTCCATTTAATAACTCTCCTCTCCTATTTTTAACTGACAAATGCATTTGTTCTCTAGGCTTCCTTAACTTGTTAATCTCACTCCAAAACTTTTTCTTATTTTCAACAAAATTTGATGATAACATCTCACCCACTCTCTCATTTGCTCTCTTTTTTACATTGCTTCACCACTCTCTTAACCTCTCTCTTTTTCTCCATATACTCTTCCCTCCTTGCATCACTTCTGCTTTGTAAAAACTTCTCATATGCTAACTTTTTCTCCCTTACTACTCTTTACATCATCATTCCACCAATCGCTCCTCTTCTCTCCCGCACCCACTTTCCTGTAACCACAAACTTCTGCTGAACACTCTAACACTACATTTTTAAACCTACCCCATACCTCTTCGACCCCATTGCCTATGCTCTCATTAGCCCATCTATCCTCCAATAGTTGTTTATATCTTACCCTAACTGCCTCCTCTTTTAGTTTATAAACCTTCACCTCTCTCTTACCTGATGCTTCTATTCTCCTTGTATCCCATCTACCTTTTACTCTCAGTGTAGCTACAACTAAAAAGTGATCTGATATATCTGTGGCCCCTCTATGAACATGTACATCCTGAAGTCTACTCAACAGTCTTTTTTTTTTTAATAACACACTGGCCGATTCCCACCAAGGCAGGGTGGCCCGAAAAAGAAAAACTTTCACCATCATTCACTCCATCACTGTCTTTCCAGAAGGGTGCTTTACACTACAGTTTTTAAACTGCAACATTAACACCCCTCTTTTATCTACCAATACATAATGCAACAAACTACTGTCATTTTGCCCTACATCATATCTTGTATACTTATTTATCCTCTTTTTCTTAAAATATGTATTACCTATAACTAAACCCCTTTCTATACAAAGTTCAATCAAAGGGCTCCCATTATCATTTACACCTGGCACCCCAAACTTACCTACCACATCCTCTCTAAAAGTTTCTCTGACTTTAGCATTCAGGTCCCCTACCACAATTACTCTCTCACTTGGTTCAAAGGTTCCTATACATTCACTTAACATCTCCCAAAATCTCCCTCTCTCCTCTACATTCCTCTCTTCTCCAGGTGCATACATGCTTATTATGACCCACTTTTCGCATCGAACCTTTACTTTAATCCACATAATCCTTGAATTTACACATTCATGTTCTCTTTTCTCCTTCCATTACTGATCCTTCAACATTATTGCTACCCCCTTCCTTAGCTCTAACTCTCTCAGATACTCCAGATTTAATCCCATCTATTTCTCCCCACCGAAACTCCCCTACCCCCTTCAGCTTTGTTTCACTTAGGGCCAGGACATCCAACTTCTTTTCATTCATAACATCAGCAATCATCCGTTTCTTGTCATCTGCACTACATCCACGCACATTTAAGCATCCCAGTTTTATAAAGTTTTTCTTCTTCTCTTTTTTAGTAAATGTTTACAGGAGAAGGGGTTACTAGCCCATTGCTCCCGGCATTTTAGTCGCTTCATACAACACGCATGGCTTACGGAGGAAAGATTCTTTTCCACTTCCCCATGGACTATAGAAGAAATAAAGAAGAACAAGAGCTATTTAGAAAAAGGAGAAAAAACCTAGATGTATGTATATATATATATGCATGTGCGTGTCTGTGAAGTGTGACCAAAGTGTAAGTAGGAGTAGCAAGATACACAACATATCCCTCCAAACTGCTAATATCCCGAAACCCCTCCTTTAGAGTACAGGCATTGTACTTCCCATTTCCAGGACTCAAGTCCGGCTATATAAAAATAACCGGTTTCCCTGAATTTTATTATTATTATTATTATCACACTGGCCGATTCCCACCAAGGCAGGGTGGCTCGAAAAAGAAAAACTTTCACCATCATTCACTCCATCACTGTCTTGCCAGAAGAGTGCTTTACACTACAGTTTTTAAACTGCAACATTAACACCCTTCCATCAGAGTGCAGGCACTGTACAGTGGACCCTCGACTAACGCTATTAATCCGTTCCTGAGAGCTCATCGTTAGTCAAAATTATCGTTAGTCAAGTTAATTTTCCCCATAAGAAATAATGGAAATCAAATTGCTGGAACACAGGTGGAATTAACATGCACTCATCCCGAGATCAACAGAGGGAGGGCAGCCAAAGCAGGAGAAATGTCGAAGCTGGAACAAATACAGAGATCTTTTATGGCTCACATTGAGCCTGTAAAGCACCTAAACTACTGGGAATGCCTGCAAGTCTTGAACATGTATTCATTGGAGTGGAGGAGAGAGAGAGAGAGAGATGATTATATATATGTATACCTGGAAAATACTCGAGGGCCTGGTCCCAAATCTGCACACTGCCACAACAACATAGCGGAGTGAGAGATATGGGAGGAAGTGTAAAATAAATCTAGCGAGGAGCAGGGGTGCAGTGGGGACAATAAGGAAACACTGTATCAACATCCAGCGTCCCAGACTATTCAACATCTTACCAGAAGATACCAGAAACACTGCTGGGACAAGTGTAGAAGCCTTCAAGAGGAAACTGAACAAGTATCTTCACCAGGTGCCAGATCAACCAGGCTGTGATGGATATGTGGGGCAGCGGGCCTCCAGCAGCAACAGCCTGTTTGACCAGGCAAGCACCAGACGAGCCTGGCCCTTGGCCGGGCTCAGAGAGTAGATTAACTCTCAAAATTCTTCAAAGGTATAAGGTATACTATATCTAAAAGGTTATATTGTGTTAGGTGTTGACAGGTTTTGATGTGATGGCCTAACACTTACACTTGATTAAGACAATCAAATCAAAATGAATTGTCTCTTAACCCTTTGACTGTTTTCGACGTATAAATACGTCTTACGAGCCAATGTTTCTGACGTATATATACTCAATAATTCTAGCGGCTTCAAATCAAGTGGGAGAAAGCTGGTAGGCCCACATGTGAGAGAATGGGTCTGTGTGGTCAGTGTGCACCACATAAAAAAAATCCTGCAGCACACATTGCGTAATGAGAAAAAAAAAACTCTGATCGTTTTTTTGGAATAAAACGCCGACTTTGAGGTGTATTTTCGTATAGTATTTATCATTGTATTCGCGTTTTCATGGTCTTAGGTGATAAAATGGGAAACATATTACAGAAATAGAGATGATTTTCATTACTTTTACGATGAAAACGACCTTGAAACTGAGCTCAAAGTAGCGGAAATGTTCGATTTTTACCAATGTTCAAGAGTAAATAAATCACACCACACGTCCAATACACGTCAACTGGGGAGTCTAATATTCTTTCACTAGTGCACTGATATTATTTATACCATTTTTACAATAATGCAGTCGTCTGCATAACAGTAAATTTTGTATTTTTTTGTATGAATAAAAAATCAAAATAGAAAGCAATAATAATATAAGAGGGGCCTAGAGATGTGACTAATGAACAGAGCATATGTTATTTTAGTGCCACGAATGTCTACCTTGTTTATTCTGGACCCTATTTTGAAATTGGCATCTTTTTTATTTTGCGTGAAATTGGCCAAATTGCCAATTTCTGACCACCATATTGGGTAGTCCAAATTAGTAAATGGGAGGTTTCTTGTACTCAGCTGATAGATAAAATGGAGTTCTAATGAAATAGCTATGAGTTTGGTCAACTGGAACAATGGAATTGGCTGAAAATTGGGCTCAAAGTCGGCGAAATCGCCGATACGCATATGTCGCCGAGACCGCTAACTTCGCGGGAGCATAATTCCACGAGTTTTCGACCAAATTTCGAACTTTTGGTGTCATTACCATCGGGAAAAGATTCTCTATCATTTCATAAGAAAAAATAATTTTTTTATTTTTCAAAAATTGAGCGACATAGAATGACAGTTTCAGATCTGCGGGCTGTATTTTGCCCGCCCCTGATCTAACATAGAAACCCTCCCTTCCTTAAAATTTCCTTGCTAAATTTGTGCTGTAAATCATGTTTTTTTTTTTTTCAGCTCTCAGAGAGGAATGGTACAGTCTCCAAGTATGACTATGAATGAAGAATGGCAAGCTATGTTTGGAACAGCAGAAGGTCGTATCTCACCAACAAGAACAATGGATAACAGGTAATTTTCTTAATGAACATTTTGTGGCTCTGCATGTGAAACTCATAACTTATCTAATAAAGCAATGTACAACATGACAACTTAGAATCCCTCTTTAATCCTGCCATTGTGGACTGCTTAATTTCTTTCCTGTATGTACTCCACTGCCCTTTTGTATTACACACTATAATCCTATAAAATTTTCCTATGTATCTATTACCCGTCATACTTTAGGTATACATTGTGAAGCAGCCTTGCTGCACGCCTTAAGCCCAGACTTCATCTCTGGTTTTTCTTTGATTTAATTCTTAATTATTTACTAATAATTAAGTAAATAAATAAATAAATAAATAAGAGTACTGCTTAACCCTTTCACTGTTGAGACTCCTGCTCACAAACTTGCTCTCAGTGTCAAAGAACTTAAAAAAAAAAAAAAATTTTTTTCTTATGAAATGATAGAGAATCTTTTTCCGATGGTAATGACACCAAAAGTACAAAATTTGAAGGAAAGCTTAGGGAATTCTTAATTACGCTCCCACAAAGTTAGCGGTCTCAGTGATATATACAGATCAACAATTTCACCCACTTTGAGCCCTTTTTTCGGCCGATTCCATTGTTCCAGTCGACCAAACTCATAGCTTTTTTGCTAGAACTCCATTTGTTCTATCAATTGAGTACAAGAAACTGGTCATTTACTGATTTCAGCTACCCAACAAAGTGGTCAGAAATTTTCAGTTTGGCCAATTTCACTCAAATTTCAAAAGATGCCAATTTCAAAATAGGGTCTAGAATAAACAATGCAGACATTCCTGGCACTAAAATAACATGTTCTCTGTTCATTAGTCATGTGTCCAGGCCCCTTTTATATTACTCTTGCTTTCCATTTTGAATTTTTATTCCCACAAAAAATTGAAGATTTACTGTTACGCAGTCTACTGCATTATTGTAATAATTGTATAAATAATGTCAACCTATTCATGAGTGCACATCAGACTGGCCACTTGAACACAGATTGGATGGTGACATCATTTGTTTCCTCTTGAACGTCAACAAAAATCGAACATTTCCGCTACTTTGAGCTCAATTTCAAGGTCTTTTCATCAGGAAACCAATCAAAATCATCTCTATTTCTGTAATAAATCTTCCATTCTATCAAATGAGACTAAGAAAACAAGAATACAACCATAAATACCATATGAAAATACACCTCAAATTCAGCGTTTTAAACCAAAAACACAGTCGGAGTTTTTTTTTTTGCTTATGGACTACGTGCTGCATGATTTTTTTTATACTGCGCACACTGACCATGCAGACCCATTCCCTCACAAACAGGTCTACCAGCTTTCTCCCGCTAGACATAAAGCTGCTAGAATTTTGGCATAATACTATGGCACCAACATTGGCTTGCAAGCCGTAGTACTATGGCACCGACAGTGAAAGAGTTGAAGAGTACATGTGCTGCATGTTTGTCCTAATTAGCAATATCCCCTACTGTAAAAATGTTATAATCTAGATTACATTCATAAGGCTGTTTTACATACTCACTTCATATTTGGATGGTGAACTGATTACATTATCTTTGCTACTACACCTGCTGCCTCTGTATTTGACTGAAGAAGCCTCCTGTGTAGGCAAAACATTCACAGTAAGGATACCAAACTCATTGAAGACTGATATCGAAGTGGAGCATGGGGAAGCAAGTATCCCCCCCTCATCCCTTTTTTTTTTTTTTTTTAATAAAATTTCTTAGGAAATTGTAGGACATCAAAAATTTAATGTAACTTAAAATAATGGAAAATGCTAATCCTTACCATTTTATGAAGTGTTGAATTTTAATTAATTGTAGTGAAACTGTGCATAGCACAAAGTTGCTTACTCTTGTTTCTATTAACCCTTAAACTGTCCAAATGTAGATCTACGTTTTTTCAACATTTGAAAGTACGTAAAAAACATAGATCTTTTTTTTTTACATTTGAAAGCGTGTAAAAAAACTTTGATCTACGTTATTTTTGTTATACTATTTGAAAATGTAAAAAAAACATAGATCTACTTTTGGAGCACTACGCATGTGAACATAGATCTATGTTTGGACAGTTTAAGGGTTAAATATGTTATATAAAAAATATTGGTTTAATGATTTTTTTCAATAAATCTGACCCAAACTCAAATAATCATCTCTCCTTGTCATAGTGCTAGATGCTGTACTGGGCATTTGCCTCCCATAATGTACTGCTTGTGTCAGGATTTCTTCCCAGGATTTATTAAGTTATACCTGACCTAGAAAGTTGTTTGAAGGCTTAAAATGTTTGATTGTGGGAAATTTGAGAATGCTGTAAATTTTGCATGTGTGTGTATCAGTCTCAGATGGCTACTCAGACGTGTGTACATGTTGCATCCAATTTAAGGATAATGTATGCTGGTTGCCTGTTCCAGGTTGCATTGATATGAAAAATTTCTAGTGGCTCGTCAAGGTGAGAATGCCTTGGTTGAGCTAGAAGTACCAAAACAAGTAACTAGAGCACAGTTAAATCATGCTCCAGTGTGATAAAAAAGGGGTTAACTAAATTGATTATATAGCTCTTCTCACTCTTTAAGCTGAAGGACTTTTTTGAGTGACAGGACTTCCTGTTCTCACACAGGGTGGTCTCAGGATACTGTCACTCACAATCTCCATTTGGTGTAAAAAAAATTTTTTTTATAACATTTTATTGAATAGATGTTTCATCCACCACAAGCTTTATCAGGTCTTATGGAGAAAATTAAATGGATTGTGTGTGTATGCAGTGGGGAAGGAGTGAAGTGAGATGTAGCTGGGTGTTTGATGTCATTCAGATGTCACTTGTTGATATATTCTTCTACTGATATATAGTCAGTGTGTAAGTTTTTTTCAATATAAAAGAAAGGAGAAACACTGTAGCAGGCCTACTGGCCCATACAACGCAAGTCCTTTTGTTAACCAACTGTTCCCATGCACCCTCTGTATTTCTCTTGACAGACTCTTTCGTGTTAGAAGTGTGCCTGGAGGAGTGTGTACAGAGCCTTGTCAGCAGATGACTGATATAGAGCATAAAGCCTTCTATTAACTGTCTTCGTCATGTATTCCCATGTACTCCTAAATTTAGATATAATGCTTGGCTGATTTAATAGCCATTTATGTCGTTTATTTTTGCAGATCTATTTCTCCAACGGAACCAGATGGTGGTTCTCATGTTGGACCTAGCACAAAATTATTGTCAGGAGACTTGGAAAATAAAGGGATTATTAGTAAGTATTATAGAGGGTAAATATTGTAACCTACTGTATATTCATTTTGTATGGTGAACTTGTGTGGTTCTAGTATTGGTAAAATGTATATTGAAATCTTGAATCAAACCTCAGGGTGGTTTTGTGATTTCTTCTTCCTTCAACAAACTGGCTGTATCCCACTGAGGCAGGGTGGCCCAAAAAGAAAAACAAAAGTTTATCTTTTTAACTTTAGTAATGTATACAGGAGAAGGGATTACTAGCCCCTTGCTCCTGGCATTTTAGTCGCCTCTTACGACATGCATGGCTTATAGAGGAAGAATTCTATTCCACTTCCCCATGGAGATAAGAGGAAATAAACAAGAACAAGAACTAGTAAGAAAATAGAAGAAAACCCAGAGGGGTATGTATATATATGCTTGTACATGCATGTGTAGTGTGACCTAAGTAAGAAGAAGTAGCAAGATGTACCTGAAATCTCGTATGTTTATGAGACAGATAAAAAGACACCAGCAATCCTACCATCATGTAAAACAATTACAGGTTTTGTGATTTATTTTCTAGTATTTTAATTATAGCTCAAGCTAAGTCACAGTGAAGTAATTCATAAGTCTTATCATGTTGCTATCCAGGAATTAGTTAAAAAGTTTCACCCACAGAACAGACACTTTTGTCAAAATTCCTACATTTATTGAAACTATATTAAAAAGTTTTCTTTTGGAGCAGCTAGAAGTGTACTCTGCATTGACTTGGATATTCTTATGCAGTTAAAAATAACCAGGGTTATTATATTTCCAGTAATTATCTCAGGTTTAGTGACCATTAATATAAGTCTTAAACTACATTACCAGTAAGTTGTTTATATGCTTTTGAACAGAATGTATATCAAGTTGCAAATTGGAACTGGAAAGCCTCGTGGAAATGAAACGTGAGGAACATTTAGTGTGCGTCAAGAAACGTCGTGCTCTGGAAACACTTGCATGGGACACCAGATTGCCTCCGCCTGGCTGGAGACCACGAGGACATCTTGTGGCTCACTTACATGAACACCGAGGAGCTGTCAATAGGTCTGAACTTTTATATATTGGTGAAGAGTTAATCATTGAAATTAATGGTGTTTACTCCTTGCATGTGCCTTTGCATAGAATTATTATCATCATTTATGATGTGCAAGTGTCCCTTGTTTAAATCAAAATATGCATTCCAGGCCCATGGCACATAAAGTGAGCCTAACATAACATGTAAAACATTGACATACATTCCAAGACTTTGCAAAATTCCACATTTCCATGATGATCACCAACTCCTATGCCAGACAGCACACTCCACCACTCTTCAAAAGCTTGAGCCTACTAAGTATACGAAACATACTCTCATATTATTGTGCCTACTATATATACAGAACAATAAACTCCAATATAAACCCTCCACTTAAACTTCTCCTTGATAGCTACAACAGAATGCACAGTCACAATACAAGGCACAGAGCACTCTTTGATATCCCTCATGTCAGTCTCACAGTATGCAAAGATGTAATGCACATAAAGGGCCCGAAGATCTGGAATTCACTACCTGCACCAGTAAAAGATCCCTTGACTGCTTACTAATGTGAATATTATTCATAGTATTTGGAGTGTGAAGATCAAAAGACAATGTGGTGTTACCAGCGGTATAATTCAGAGCACTGAGGAAGGGTTGTTAAGGCTGTTTGGGCATTAATATAGGATGGAGCAGAATAGGATGAAAAGGAGTGTCTTAATCAGTGGTGGAAGGAAGGAGAGATTCATTTCAACCCAAGAAGAGTTAGAGACAGAGGGGTTAAGGAAGTTTTGAATGTAATGGGGTTGAGCATCTAACAAGCTTGTGTGAATGCATTAGAGCAGATTGAATAGAGACAAGTGGTTTTTATGGCTTGACATAATGATGGAGTGTGAGAGATGTAACATTTATGCAGGGATTTGGAGAAACCAGTTAGCCGGAGTCCTAGAGGTGGGAATACAGTGCCCCTTTACTCCCACCTCCCAATGTACTCATACAAAGTGCAAGAACTCTGAAGGAGGGTGGGGAATGTTGTAGTTCAAGAGGGTCATTTGATTTGTGATATTTGTGCACTTCTGGCAAGGCAAAAGTTGAACGAATGATGTCTTTCCTCTTACCTCTGCTCCAATAGCTGTAAACAGGTGGTAACAAATAGATGATCATGTGTGTTTGATGAAGATATTGTCAGAAATAACTTTTTTTTTTTTTAACACATTGGCCATCTCCACTGAGGCAGGGTGACCAAAAAAAAAAAAAAGAAACACTTTCACCATCATTCATTCCGAACAGCCAATATCCCAGAGCTCTTCTTTAAAATGGAGGCATTGTACTTCTCACCTCCAGGCCTCAAGTCTGTCTAACCAGTTTCCTTGAATCCCTGCACAAAATATTACTCTGCTCACACTCCCACAGCTCGTTAGGTCCCAAAAACCATTCATCTCCATTCACTATTATCTAACATGCTCACACATGCCTGCTGCATGCCCAAGCCCCTTGCACACAAAATCTCCTTTACTTCCCCCCCCTTGTCCAAACTTTCCTAGGACGACCCCTACCCCTCCTCCCCTCCACTACAGATTTATACACCCTTCAAGCCATCCTATTTTGCTCCATCCTCTCTAAATGACCAAACTACCCCAACAACCCTAATTCAGACCTCTGAATAATACTTTTAGTTACACCACACCTAATTTCCACACTATGAATTCTCTGCATAATATCTACACCACACATTGCCCTTAAGCACATCTCCACTGCCTCCAGCCTCCTTACTGCAGCATTTACAACCCATGCTTCACACCCGCATGAGAGCGTTGGTACCACTATACTCACATGCATTCCCTTCTTTGCCTCCATGGATTACATTTTTTTGTCTCCACAGATACTTCAGTGAACCACTCACCTTTTTTTCTTCATCAATTCTATGGTTAACCTCATCCTTCAGAAATAGTTATGTGGACATAATTTTAGTCTCTTCCTTCAAATTATTTTTCACCCAAGTATATGTAGCATTTATGGACATTTTGCTACTGTATATTGTAAAGGTAGAAAGTTGAAAGTGAACACAGATAAGAGTAAAGCGATGAGGGTATCAAACAATTTAGATAAAGAAAAACTGGATATCACATTGGAGGAAGGGAGTATGGAAGAAGTGAATGTTTTGAGATATTTGGGAGTTGACTTGTCAGCAGATGGGTTTATGAAGGATGAAGTTAACCATAGAATTGATGAAGAAAAAAGGGTGAGTGGTGCATTGAGGTATCTTTGGAGCCAAAAAAACATTATCTATGGAGGCAAAGAGGGGAATGTACGAGAGTATGGTGGTACCAACACTCTTATGCTGGTGTGAAGCATGAGTTGTAAATGCTGCAGCTAGGAGGCGGCTCGATGAAGTGGAGATGTCGTGTCTAAGGGCAATGTGTGGTGTAAATATTATGCAGAGAATTCATAGTGTGGAAATTAGGTGTGGAGTTAATAAAAGTATTAGTCAGAGGGGTGAAGAGCAGTTGTTGAGGTGGTTTGGTCATTTAGAGAGAATGGAACAAAATAAAATGACTTGGAGAGCATATATATCTGTAGGAATGCAGGGTAGGGGTCGCCCTAGGAAAGGTTGGAGGGAGGGGGTAAAGAAGGTCTGTGGGGGAGGACTTGGAGCCAAATGGTTTTTGGGGCCTGATGAGCTGTTGGAGTGTGACCAGAGTAATATTTTGTGAAGGGATTCAGGAAAACCAATTAGCCAAACTTGAGTCCTGGAAATGGGAAGTACAATGCCTGCACTTTAAAGGAGGGGTTTGGGATATTGGCAGTTTGGAGGGACATCTATTCATTTATTTATTTATTTATTTATTTATTTATTTATTTATTTATTTATTGATGGTGAAAGTGTTGAATGATGAAAAGTTTTTTCTTTCTTTCTGTTTGGGTCACCCTGCCTCAGTGGGAAATGGCCGACTTGTTAAAAAAAAAGATATTGCATCATAGAGGCAATTAATTTTTCTTTGCAGGCTTGTATCAATTGGTGATACCTCCATATATGCTAGCTGTTCTAATGATGGAACAGTCAAAGTGTGGGATTGTAACCGTATCGAAAGGAAATTTTCGATTAATAGGTAAGTTTGCATCTACTGTAGCTATATTCATAGTTTCCCAGCTCAAGTACAGTGTAATTTTGTGTTCATTAATGGTGCTACACTTAACATGATAATTTCATTGATGTTGAACAATGGTGTTTACCTTAAATATCCTCTACTGTTCTTGAATTAAAGTTTAATTTGAGGGATTTAGTAAACCTTCATTTTAAGACTTCAAAAATGCAGGACAAAATCTGCTGGTCAGTTGCTGAGGAAATAATGAATTAAGTCTATTGTTTACAGTGTTGTCTGTTCTTTTTACCAGCACCTCTACAGTCACCATTATCAGTCACCTGCTCTTTTGTTACTCTTTTAAACCCTTAAACTGTCCAAACGTAGATCTACGTCCATGTGCGGTGGGGTTTCTAATGTAGATCTGCTTTTTTTACATGCTATCAAATGGGGAAAATCAAGGTCGGAGTGCTACGCACGTGAACGTAGATCTACGTTTGGACAGTTTAAGGGTTAAATCAAGTGTTGACCATACAATAAGTCCTCAATTTACAAACATGTTGAGAATCTTTATGTATAATATCATTAATATACACACACAGTAGAAAAGGTTCCCCAGTGTGTTTGTAAGTTGAGGACTTCTTGTAATTACCTGTGTGTGATTGGCTATTAGAACTTTGATACAATGAGAGGTTATTCTTTTTCAAAATGAGTTTGTGGTTTTAATAACCTAGAATGTATTGTGCTTAATACACATAACCATTGTTGTACATTAACACTAGTCTCTTACATGAGAAGTTTATGTTTTGTCATTTTTACCAGATCAAAGGCAACGTACAACAGGCAGGGTGGACTGATCACCTCCCTGGCACCGTGTCTCACTCACCAGAGTCTGGCTGCTGCGTCTAACAATGGTTCTATACATGTTATTAAGTAAGCTTTCCTTCAACAAGCACTTGGTGTTTTCTCTAAACACTGAGTGTGTTTACTTCAGTAGTAATTAAAATTGACCTGTATTGTTCAGTTACTCTTCTGCTTAAGTAGATATTTTTTCTGTTTCTCTTGTAGACTGATGTTATAATTTATTTTCTTTGATAAACTAATATTCCTTTGCTTGGATTCCATGATCATCAACACTGAGCAGTGCAAAATGAGAAGCCATTTGGGCAGGCAAGCAAAATAGTTAAGAGATCTGCATAATTTGGCCTCAATCAGAGACCCTCTTCAGCCAGGTCTTCAGCAGATTCTCTCTGCTTGCAGAAGAGGATCTCGACTGAGGTCGAAATATACAGATCACATTTTAACTGTATTTCAGTTTTCTTTTCTAGTGTCTTCTCATTTGTTAAATTACTTTGGTTATATCTTGAAAATTCCTTGTTGTAGTGATTGTTTTATATACATGGATGAGTTAAAGGAGCAACTGAGTGCATTACAGTTTCATTATTGGGCTTAGTACTCACTAGAAAATAGAAAAATTTCCTGCTGTAGACTGTCTGAACTAACCTGAAATAATTATAACTTTCTATTAGAAATTAAAGATTTTACTGAATATCACTTAGGAAGCAATAAAAGAATAACAACTAGATTATAAAAACTTAAATCTGAAGCCTTAAATACTACTGTATTGTGAATTTGTTATTATGTGTGCTGACAGGATCATTTGTGATATTCTTAGTTCTTATTTTATTTGCAGATTGGACAAGATGAGCCTTATTAATAGCAGACAACTTAATACAGAAGAAGACGGTTATGTAGTAGATATGAATTATTTTGATACAGGTGAGTGTACAGTGACTCACGAAATCATAACATGATTGCCAACAAACCACAGAACAGGTGGGGTTTGAACCTATGACGACTGAGTTCTAAAACTCACAGGCCAGTGGGTTAACCACTCAGCCACCTGGCCAAGTGATTAATACACTTGCCATGGCTACAACCCCCATAAAGTACACTGGTTAGGGGGTTAGAACTAAAGAAGGGGTAGCAATAATGTTAAAGTATCAGTTATGGAGAGAGAAGAGGGAATATAAATGTATAAATTCAAAGATTATGTGGATTAAAATAAGGGTAGGATGTGAAAAGTGGTTATAATAAGTGTGTATGCACCTGGAGAAGAGAGGAGTATAGTGGAGAGAGAGAGATTTTGGTAGGAGACCTAAATGCTAAGAGTAATTGTGGTAGGGGACCTAAATGCTAAAGTAGGAGAAACATTTAGAGAGAGTGTGGTAGGTAAGTTTGGGGTGCCAGGTGTAAATGATAATAGGGAGCATTTGATTGAACTTTGTATAGAAAGGGGTTTGGTTATAGGTAACACATATTTTAAGGAAAAGAGGATAAATAAGTATACAAGATATGTAGGGCAAAATGGCAGTAGTTTGTTGGACTACGTATTGGTAGATAAAAGATTGTTGGGTAGACTTCAGGGTGAACATGTTTATAGAGGGGCTACAGATATATCAGATCACTTTTTAGTTGTAGCTACAGCAAGAGTAAAAGGTAGATGGGATACAAGGAAAATGGAAGCAGCAAGTAAGAGAGATGTGAAGGTTTATAAACTAAAGGAGGAGGCAGTTAGAGTAAGATATAAACAGTTGTTGGAGGATAGATGGGCTAGTGAGAATACAGGCAATGGGGTAGAAGATGTATGGGGTAAGTTTAAGAATATAGTGTTAGAGTGTTCAGTCTAAGTTTGTGGTTACAGGAAAGTGGGTGCGGGAGGGAAGAGTGATTGGTGGAATGATGATGTAAAGGAGAAAAAGTTAGCATATGAGAGGTTTTTACAAAGTAGAAGTGATGCAAGGAGGGAGGAGTATATGGAGAGAAAGAGAGATGTTAAAAGAGTGGTGAAGCAATGTAAAAAGAGAGCAAGTGAGGCAGTGGGTGAGATCATGTCAACAAATTTTGTTGAAAATAAAAAGTTTTGGAGTGAGTTTAATAAGTTGAGAAAGCCTAGGGAACCAATGGATTTGTTAGTTAAAAATAGGAGAGGAGAGTTATTAAATGGAGAGGTAGAGGTATTGGGATGATGGAGGGAATATCTTGAGAAATTGTTAAATGTTGATGAAGATAGGGAAGCTGTGATTTCAGGTATAGGGCAAAGAGGAATAACATCTTGTAGGAGTGAGGAAGAACCAGTTGTGAGTGTAGGGGCAGTGAGTAGAATGAAAGGGGGTAAAGCAGCTGGGATTGACGAGATAGAGATAGAAATTTTAAA
This sequence comes from Cherax quadricarinatus, assembly GCF_038502225.1. Classification (NCBI taxonomy): domain Eukaryota; kingdom Metazoa; phylum Arthropoda; class Malacostraca; order Decapoda; family Parastacidae; genus Cherax; species Cherax quadricarinatus. The sequence continues at coordinate 28,140,666 of NC_091296.1, forward strand.
AGCAGTTGGGGATATAGTTTTGGAGTGGTTAGTGTTTTTATTTAATAAATGTGTGGAAGAGTGTAAGGTACCTAGGAATTGACAGAGAGCATGCATTGTTCCTTTGTATAAAGGCAACGGGGACAAAAGAGAGAGTAAAAAATAATAGGAGAATAAGTCTGTTGAGTATACCTGATAAAGTGTATGGTAGAACTGTTATTGATAGAATTATGAGTAAGATGGAGAGTAGGATAGCAGATGAACAAGGTGGCTTTAGGAAAGATAAGGGGTGTGTAGACCAAGTGTTTGCAGTGAAACACATAGGTGAACAGTATTTAGATAAGAGTAAAGATGTTTTTGTAGCATTTATGGATTTGGAAAAGGCATATGATAGGGTGGATAGGGGGGCAATGTGGCAGATGCTGCAAATGTATGGAATAGGAAGGTTATTGAGGGCAGTGAAAAGTTTTTACGAGGATAGTGAGGCTCAGGTTAGAGTATGTAGGCAAGAGGGGGATTATTTCCCAGTAAAAGTAGGCCTTAGACAGGGATGTGTGATGTTACCATGGTTGTTCAATATATTTATAGATGGAGTAGTAAGAGAAGTGAATACTCAGGTGTTGGCAAGAGGTGTGGGGTTAAAAGATAAATAATCTAACAAAGTAGGAGCTGTCACAGTTGCTCTTTGTTGAAGGCACTGTGCCTTTGGGAGATTCTGAAGAGAAGTTGCAGAGGTTGGTTGATGAGTTTGGTTGGGTATGTAAAAGAAGGAAGCTAAAAGTGAATATAGGAAAGAGTAAGGTTATGAGGAAAAAAATTAGGTAATGGAAGATTGGATATCAGATTGGAGGGAGAGAGTATGGAGGAGGTGAATGTGTTCAGATATTTGGGAGTGGACATGTCAGCAGATGGATCTATAAAGGATTAGGTGAATCATAGAATTGATGAGGGGAAAAAGGTGAGTGGTGCACTGAGGAGTCTGTGGAGACAAAGAACTTTATCCATGAAAGCAAAGAGGGGAATGTGTGAGAATATAGTTATACCAGCGCTCTTGTATGGGTGTGATGCATGGGTTGTGAATGTTGCAACAAGGAGAAGGCTGGAAACAGTGGAGATGTCATGACTGAGGGCAATGTGTGGTGTGAATATAATGCAGAGAATCCGTAGTTTGGAGATAGGAGGTGTGGCATTACCAAAACTATTATCCAGAAAGCTGAGGAGGGTCTGTGGAGATGGTTTGGACATGTAGAGAGGATGGAATGAAATAGAATGACTTTGAGACTATACAAATATGTAGTGGAGGGAAGGCAGGGTAGGGGTCGGCCTAGGAAAGGTTGGAGGGAGGGGGTAAAGGAGGTTTTGTGTGCAAGGGGCTTGGACTTCCAACAAGTGTGCTTGAGCATGTTAGACAGGAGCAAATGGAAACAAATGGTTTTTAGGAGTTGACGGGCTGTTGGAGTGTAAGCAAGGTAACATTTATAAAGGGATTCAATGAAACCAGCAGGCCGGACTTGATTCCTGGAGATGGGAAGTACAGTGCCGGCACTCTGAAGGAGGGGTGTTAGTGTTGTAGCTTTATAACTGTAGTGTAAGCACATCTCTGGCAAGACAGTGATAGAGTGAATGATGATCAAAGTTTTTCTTTTTCAGGCCACCCTGCCTTGGTGGGACATGGCTGATGTGTTAATAAATAAAAAAAATTGCTAATTTTTTCCAAGCAAAATGACTTGGAGAGAGAAAGAGAACTTTTACGTACATGTATGCTGTTCTTTATATATTTTTACCTAGTCTTTTTGTCTTTTTTCTACTACTAAAATTATATGACCTCATTTTTAGCATTCATGGTCATTAATAACCAAATATTAATATGTGCGTACTTACAGTAAAAAGTACTGATTATAATACGTATTCTCATTTGGAAGATCAAAAATATTTTTGGAATTTTCAGGATCTCAGTCTGTTTTGACATATGCAACAGTATTTGGCTCTATAGTGGGTTGGGATCTTCGAGCTCCTGGCACTGCCTGGAAATTGGAAAACAGTCCCCGAAAAGGTTAGTTTTTAATCAATACATATATAAAAAACAATATTTTATCTTCTATTCATATTGCTTGCAGCAAGCTATGCAGTATAGCTTTTTCAATGGCCATAGACTTCTTTGCATGTATGGATGTAGAGACTTGTGTCTGTTTATCCCTGTCTTTTAATGTATATTCAGTATATGCTTTGTTTCACCATACCATCAGCTGTAGACATATATATATGGTACGCCTATGATACGTTACTGTACCTTCAATAACACAGCCAATCAGTTCATTACTAAATAACAAGAAACAATACAGTGGGGAATCTTTCTTTCAACACACTAGCCATATCCCACCGAGGCGGGGTGGTCCAAAAGGAAAAACGAAAGTTTCTCCTTTTACATTTAGTAATATATACAGGAGAAGGGGTTACTAGCCCCTTGCTCCTGGCATTTTAGTTGCCTCTTACAACACGCATGGCTTATGGAGGAAGAATTCTGTTCCACTTCCCCATGGAGGTAAGACAAAATAAACAAGAACAAGAATTTTTTTTTATTATTATCACACTGGCCGATTCCCACCAAGGCAGGGTGGCCCAAAAAAGAAAAACTTTCACCATCATTCACTCCATCACTGTCTTGCCAGAAGGGTGCTTTACACTACAGTTTTTAAACTGCAACATTAACACCCCTCCTTCAGAGTGCAGGCACTGTACTTCCCATCTCCAGGACTCAAGTCCGGCCTGCCGGTTTCCCTGAACCCCTTCATAAATGTTACTTTGCTCACACTCCAACAGCACGTCAAGTATTAAAAACCATTTGTCTCCATTCACTCCTATCAAACACGCTCACGCATGCCTGCTGGAAGTCCAAGCCCCTCATACACAAAACCTCCTTTACCCCCTCCCTCCAACCTTTCCTAGGCCGACCCCTACCCCGCCTTCCTTCCACTACAGACTGATACACTCTTGAAGTTATTCTGTTTCGCTCCATTCTCTCCACATGTCCGAACCACCTTAACAACCCTTCCTCAGCCCTCTGGACAACAGTTTTGGTAATCCCGCACCTCCTCCTAACTTCCAAACTATGAATTCTCTGCATTATATTCACACCACACATTGCTCTCAGACATGACATCTCCACTGCCTCCAGCCTTCTCCTCGCTGCAACATTCATCACCCATGCTTCACACCCATATAAGAGCGTTGGTAAAACTATACTCTCATACATTCCCCTCTTTGCCTCCAAGGACAAAGTTCTTTGTCTCCACAGACTCCTAAGTGCACCACTCACCCTTTTCCCCTCAATGGGCAATGGGCTAGTAACCCCTTCTCCTGTAGACATTTACTAAAAAAGAGAAGAACAAGAACTAGTAAGAAAATAGAAGAAAACCCAGAGGGGTGTGTGTATATATATATGCTTGTACATGTATGTGGAGTGTGACCTAAGTGTAAGTAGCAGTAGCAAGATGTACTTGAAATCTTGCTTGTTTATGAGAAGAAAAAAGGACACCAGCAGTCCTACCATCTTTCTTTCTTTCAACACACCGGCCATATCCCACCGAGGCAGGGTGGCCCAAAAGGAAAAATGAAAGTTTCTCCTTTTACATTTAGTAATGTATACAGGAGAAGGGGTTACTAGCCCCTTGCTCCTGGCATTTTAGTCGGCTCTTACAACACGCATGGCTTACTGAGGAAGAATTCTGTTCCACTTCCCCATGGAGGTAAGAGGAAATAAACAAGATCAAGAACTAGTAAGAAAATAGAAGAAAACCCAGAAGGGTGTATATATATATATGCTTGTACATGTATGTGTAGTGTGACCTAAGTGTAAGTAGAAGTAGCAAGATGTACCTGAAATCTTGCATGTTTATGAGACAGAAAAAAGACACCAGCAATCCTACCATCATGTAAAACAATTTACACTCACTTGGCAGGACGACAGTGGGGAATATGCCCATTAAAAATCACAAGAGGTGTTAGTGTTGTGAAGTGGCTGGTTTATTTGGTATTAATAGTGCATTGTATTGGACAGTATCATCAGGGTTTTATCACCAGAGACGGTAGAGCCAAGGAAGCTTTTAAACTACAGGCACTGCCTCAAAATACTTGGAGTGTGTTCTCTGGAGTGAAGCGAGAGAAACATGTAAAACAGACCCAGTGAAAAGCAGGTGTACCATGGTCGCAATAAGAGAACACTGTGGCAGCATTCATGTTCCAAGACTATTCAGCTTGCTACCAGGAGTTATCAAAAATATTACTAGAACAAGTATGAAAGCTTTCAAGAGGAAACTAGATCATTACTTCGACTAGCTTGCAATGGATATGTGGGTCAGCAGATCACTAACATCATCATCTTAGTTGACTAGGCAATCAAGATTAAAGCCTGTGCTCAGGCTGGGCTGTGAGGATAGAGAAACTCTCAAAACCAGTCAACAGGTATATCATAAGTATACTATATGCCCCTTGGTAATTTCAAACACATCAAACCTATTTTTAGTAGTAATGCATCCCAAATAAACTCAGTACTCATCTTCAGCAAGTGACAAAGAATATTTAGATTAATAGAAAAGTTTCTCTGGCAATCATTCTTGTTAAAATACTGTACTGGAAAAATCTCTTGTCTAGCAGTTTGCTTTTCATTCTGAAGGAGGGGTGTTAATGTTGCAGTTTTATAACTGTAGTGTAAGCACACCTCTGGCAAGACAGTGATGGAGTGAATGATGATGATAAAAGTTTTTCATTTTCGGGCCACCCTGCCTTGGTGGGAAATGGCCGATGTGTTAATAAAAAAAAAATTTTTATTTGACATATTAAACTACTGAGACAGTCACAGAAATTATCCAGGGCAAAATGGATTGATTAAAATACAGTGTTTTAAGACTGAACTCTATTGAAAGCTGCTTTAAGACTTAAAGCAACTTTCAATAAAGTTCAACAAAAATATTAATCTATAAAAATATTGGGCACATACAAGGGTAGATTGAAAAGTCTTTGCATCATTATTTTTTCCTCAGAAAAATACAGTTACAGCCCTGGTCTCACCCCCAACAATTTCCATCTGTTTGGGCCTCTGAAGAAGTTCCTGGGAGGACAGTGCTTCAACACAGATATTGATATGATGACACCAGTTAGTCGATGGCTACAAAATAGGCTGACAGAATTTTATGAGAGAGGCATTAGCTGGTAATATGTGAAAATAAGGACCTCAATATGCTTAGTGGTTACATTGACAACTAACCAAAGAGCAATACTCAATATGGCTACATTGTATTTTTTTTTTTTTTTTTTTTTTTTTACAGACTGGCTGTATCCCATTGAGGCAGGGTGACCTAAAAAGAAAAATGGAAGATTCTCTTTTAAAATTTAGTAATTTATACAGGAGAAGGGGTTATTAGCCCCTTGCTCCCGGCATTTTAGTTGCCTTTCACAACACACAAGGCTTACGGAGGAAGAATTTTAACATTGTATTTTTGTCAAGAAAAAATAATAGATGCAAAGAATTTTTGGTCTGTGTTTTAAAGGAAAATATAAAAATTTATTTATAAAAATTCCTTAATGGGGTAAAAAACTCCAGGAGAGTGCCACAAGAATCAGTACTTGCTCTGTTAATGTTTCTGATTTGTATAAAACTCTTGCCAGAAGTAACTAAAAATTATATGAATTTGTTTTCAGCATACCTTGTAATAAAAAATTACTGAATCTCTACAAGAAGACTAAGATATATTGAGCAAATGGAGTGATAGATGGATGATGGAATTAATGTAGGGAACTTCCAGCAGGCATGCGTGAGCGTGTTTGATAGGAGTGAATGGAGACAAATGGTTTTTAATACTTGACGTGCTGTTGGAGTGTGAGCAAAGTAACATTTATGAAGGGGTTCAGGGAAACCGGCAGGCCGGACTTGAGTCCTGGAGATGGGAAGTACAGTGCCTGCACTCTGTAGGAGGGGTGTTAATGTTGCAGTTTAAAACTGTAGTGTGAAGCACCCTTCTGGCAAGACAGTGATGGAGTGAATGATGGTGAAAGTTTTTCTTTTTCGGGCCACCCTGCCTTGGTGGGAATCGGCCAGTGTGATAATAAAAAAATAAAATAAAACTTCTATATACGTAATAGTAATTGGAGAAACCCATAATAGGTAAAATTAAGAAATAGATTTTGTAATAAAATATTGTATTAAAAAATGTGTGTGTGTGTGTGTATGTACATGTATGTGCATATGAGAGTGAGAATGTGTGTGAGAGTAAGAGTGTGTGTGTGTGTGTTTGTGTCTGTTTCTAGCAGTCTTGGGAAAAAGATCATGACTGGAAGATCATACAGTATGAATTAAATTGCAAGGAGATCTTAAGCTTCACTGGTACAATTTAAAATACTGTAGTCTTCGTATACAGTAGACTCCCACATATCATACAGATTACATTTTGAAATTTGATGCTTTATATGAAATCACAGTATACAGTAGGGCCTCACTTATATGGCAGGTTAGGTTCCAGGCTACCGCTGTAAAGTGAAAATTGTCGTAAAGTGGAACGCCCTTTTTCCCCTTATTAATGCTAGATAACAAGTTTACACTAACAAATATTAAGTTAGCAATAGAAGTACGCATTAAAAAACATTAAAAAATTTATTCTACTGTGGGGTGTATTTATCATGTTTATATGTTATGTAGCGTGTTTATTATATAATTTTGAAAATACAGTGGAACCTCGGTTTTTATTTGCCCTGGTTTTCGTCGAATTCAGTTTTCGATGACTTTTTTCGTCTAAATATTGTCCTAGTTTTTGTTAGTCACCTCAGTTTCCATCCGCCATACAGAACGCGTCCATCTGCCCATGCCTACACAAAGCATCCCATGCACACATTCTGAGTCAGTCTGGTATTGTTTCTCATCGAGTGAACATTACCCTGCGCTTTCATACAAAGCATTTAGTAATAATCCATTGTTTTTTGTGCTTGTTTATTGAGTGCGACTGCTAAATAAGCCACCATGGGACCAAAGAAAGTTCCGAGTGCCAGCCCTTTGATAAAGAAGGCGAGAAACACAAGAGAATTCAAGAAAGAACTCGTTGCAAAGTATGAAAGCAGAATGAGTTGCAAAGTTTTGTGGAGAAATATCACTACCACCCTCTACAAGGGTAGAGGGTGGTAGTGATGGTGGTAGAGGGTGGTAGTGATTGTGGTAGAGGGTGGTAGTGATTGTGGTAGAGGGTGGTAGTGATTGTGGTAGAGGGTGGTAGAGATAACTTGTCCTCCCTTATCCCTCCTCGCCGTCTTCCATACGCCAACAAGAGTCTTCAATAAAGGTAAAAGTGATATTAAATGTTCATTTATCCATTTCATTATTGCTTTATATTTATTTCTCATTGTTTTCTGTATGTAAAACTAGTTATTCTCTATAAAATGTATTTTTTGATAATATTTTTGGGTGTCTGGAATGGATTAATTGGATTTACATTATTTTTTGTGGGAAATATTACTTAAGTTTTCGTACAAATCGGTTTTCACTCGACCTTCTGGAACGGTTTAAAGATGAAAATCGGGGTTCCACTGTACATATATGTGGCAGCCAGTATAAGCTTCCATCACTATCAACTACCAACATCAGTAAAAGCAAACTACATTTCCTTACCAAATTATACCAGTGGTTGCTGTTGCTTACAGCTCTGTCAGCGTGTGTGGCCTGGTATAATATATGTACATAAATGTGACTTTCAATATCAGCTACAACCACTATCGCGCACAACAGTCATCTACCATCACTGTTGGTAAAAATAACATGCATTTCCTTACCAAATTATACCTTGTACACTTCCAAAATAATAACAGTTGACAAGACCGAAGTCAAGTCATTTAATGGAGAGTCCAGACTTTTCACAACATAAACGTAAGCCATGAGTTTGGTTTATAGTTTAGATATTTGTTCACCATAGAATGTATCATCACTATGCCAGCTACCACAAATGGTTATGAGTATAGTTAATAGCATCAGTAAGGTTCTACAATCTATGCAACATCTGTAGTCATTTTCAGTATTTGTGTCACCAGGCTTATATACACTACAGCAAGATCAACATAGAGCCCCTCAGTATTTTTGCCTTATTTTCAGCTGAAGAACTTATATATAACTTCCACAGCTTTGCATTGCATGGTAGATTGATTATGCTCTAGCCAGAAAATAAATTCATTTCTGGAGGACATTCTGCTTCGTAATTTCTTTCTGATAAAAGGAGGTTTGTTTTCTTCTGAATCACAATACATTATAAGTTAGTCTGCTTAAAAATCCTTGGATGCACATTGGAGGAGGGTCATTATTCATAATTACAGTTGGCATTGTGGAAATTTTTCACATAATTCTTAGAGTAATATAATATCATCTCTGATATTATATTACTCTGGTTGTGTAGGTTATTAAAGCATGAGTGGTATTTTTTTTTTATTTTCACATTGTGACAGAATATGCACTTCTTACAGGCAGAGTAAATGCAGGTGCATTTGTGCCAGTTAAAGGCAAATATTCTATGTCACAATGAAAGGGTTTTAAAATCAAATAACTGGGTAATGTAATGTTCTTTTATTGCAATTCTGCAGATTGTGTTGCCACATGAACAAATTGTCAGTTCAGTAAAATATTCAAATACTGTACCTAGTGGAAAAACTGTATGTTCTTTGGCATTGTTTCTCTTTTATAGAGCATTTGTATTATTCAAGCATGAATTATAACAATCCAAGAATGTAATATCTCAGTATGTAAATTATTATTTTACTTTTGCAGGAGTTATTACATCATATGCATTAGAAGGAACACAAAGTTGGCTGGTTGCCGGGACCAGTAGTGGTCACCACGTGTGCTGGGATCTGCGATTTATGCTGCCAATCTCCACTATCACTCATCAAAGAGGTTACTTCCATACAATTAACAGTAAAATATGTTTTGGAAACTTTATTATCAGTTAAATTTACATTGGCAGATGTTTATTTTTACTCTTCATTTGTTCTTTGGTACTTGTAAATTCAGTGTCTGTGTTGTGTTGTGTCTGATTATCATAGTATGAGTATTGTTTCTCTTTTAGGTCAACGTGCCTCAGTGGGAGACAGCCACTGTGTTAAAAAATAAAAGTTTTAGTATTTAGAGAGGATAGAACAAAATAAAATGACTAGGAGAGTATATGAATCTGAGAAGGTGTAGGGAAGGAGTGGCAGGGGTTGTGCCAGGAAGGGAGGGGGTAAAGGAGATTTTGAGTGCTAGAGGTTTCAATATCTAAAAGGCTTGTGTCTGGCAAGACAGCTATTGAATGAATGATGGTGAATGTGTTTTTCTTTTTTTTTTTGAGTTTCATTACCTTGGTGGCAGATGTGCTATGTGTTAAAGAAAAAAAGTCTTCTTTCAGTCTGTATTAATGTTTAGTAAGCCACATTACTGACTCATCATGGGGTTCAGCATCTTAGTCTCATGGTCACTTTAGTGACCTGCATGGGTTTACCACCTACCAGAACAAAAATTAATATTTTTTTTATTTTTTTTTATCTTTGTTCCACACACCTTGGCTTGTTTTCATGGTTAGTTAGATTGCAGAATTTTCTTTCAGTTCTTGCAAATTCATATTATTTTAGCTAGTTTTCTATTTACACCCCAGGAGCTTATTTTTGCACAAATGTTAATGTGTAGGGTATTACTCGTATTATATTTATAAGACATTGGCTGTCTCCCACTGAGACAGGGTGACCCTAAAAAGATAGTTATCTATTTTTTTTTTTTCAACAAACCGGCCGTATCCCATCAAGGCAGGGTGGCCCAAAAAGAAAAACGAAAGTTTCTCTTTTTAAATTTAGTAATAGTTATCCATCAAATGGTCAAAAGAAGTTGGTTAATATACATGGTGATGAATGGTCTGTGCTTTGGTATTTTAGATTTTAAAAACCATTCCTTTTACCAGGTGCAGGGGTGCGTCGTGTCAGTATGCATCCAAAAGAAGGTTCTTGGGTGGTATCTGCTGTTAATGGCAACAATGAAATAGCAATGTGGGACATGGAAACACAGTCAAGACACATGACTCTTTGGGCCAGTCCCAAACCACCACTCTCAATGACACAGGTACAGTTTTATGCTACAGCAGCGTAAAAATAATTTGTTTTTTGTAATTTATAACCTGTAAACAGCATAATGTGTAATTCACATTTATTTATTTTAATGATTTAACACATACAGTGGAACCTCTACTTGCGAGTTTAATCCATTCCATGACCTTGCTCGCAACTGGATTTGCTCGTTTGCAGAGTCAATTTTCCTCATTTAAATTAATTGAAATGCAATTAATCCATTCCAGTGGAATTCTGTACAGTGGACCCCCTGTTAACGATATTTTTTCATTCCAGAAGTATGTTGAGGTGCCAGTACTGACCGAATTTGTTCCCATAAGGAATATTGTGAAGTAGATTAGTCCATTTCAGACCCTCAAACATACATGTACAAACGCACTTACATAAATACACTTACATAATTGGTCGCATTGGGAGGTGATCGTTATGCGGGGGTCCACTGTACTTCAATAATTTCACTAATATCAACTCTACGGCTTATTTATCTATCTCACTTCATCTAATATGACATAATAAACAATATAAATAACATAGAAATCTGATATCTACTCTAAAATGAATAAAATATGTAATTCATATAGTGGTATGGGCGGTGTCAGCGGTGGACAAGAGTTTGTCTGGAGGCAGGACAAAACACTACTTGAATAATTTCGCTAATATTATCTATACGGCTTATTTATCCATCACAGTTCATCTAATATGACATAACAAACAATATAAATAACATAGAAGCCTGATATACACTCTAGAATGAATAAAATATGTCATTATATACAGGTACCATCCGACTTACGACTGAGTTTGGCTCCGAGAAACCGGTCGTAAGTCGAAATGAACGTAAGTCAAACCTTATTACTGAATATCAATATCACATTTTTGTATTGACTTTATTTTATTGTTTTATTTTGGTATTTCATGTTTTACTTTACTTTTTATGCTGTTAGTACAGTGGACCCCCGCTTAACGATCACCTCCCAATGCGACCAATTATGTAAGTGTATTTATGTAAGTGCGTTTGTACGTGTGTGTTTGGGGGTCTGAAATGGACTAATCTACTTCACAATATTCCTTATAGGAACAAATTCGGTCAGTACTGGCACCTGAACATACTTCTGGAATGAAAAAATATCGTTAACCGGGGGTCCACTGTACTGTGTTTTATACTGTAAGGTTTAGGATAAACACTGTGTACAACACAAATAGTTGTTTATTTCCCAGAAATTTTGCATAAAAAACACGGTCATAAGTCGAGTGGTCGTATGTCGAGCAGGTTGTAAGTCGGATGGTAAGTGTATGTGGCGGTGGCAGCAGCCGACGAGAGTTTGTCTGGAGACGGGACAAAATACTCCTTGAATATTTCGCTATCATCAACTCTGAAATAATAAACAATATAAATAACATAGAAACCCTATAAATACTCTAGAATGAATAAAATATGTCATAATGTAACAGGTGGAGGCAGCCACAACCACTCCCTCTTTGTTGTGGTAAACACTGCCATCTAGTGACAGCCTTTTGAAGCCATCCATTATTATAATTACTATTATGTAGTACATTATTATTATTCTTTCTTTCTTTCAACACACCGGCCGTATCCCACCGAGGCGGGGTGGCCCAAAGGAAAAACGAAAGTTTCTCCTTTTACATTTAGTAATATATGCAGGAGAAAGGGTTACTAGCCCCTTGCTCCTGGCATTTTAGTCACCTCTTACAACACGCATGGCTTACGAAGAAAGAATTCTGTTCCACTTTCCCATGGAGGTAAGAGGAAATAAACAAGAACAAGAATTAGTAAGAAAATAGAAGAAAACCTAGAGGGGTGTGTGTATATATATGCTTGTACATGTATGTGTAGTGTGACCTAAGTGTAAGTAGAAGTAGCAAGACGTATTATTATGTGCAAGAATGGTATATAATACCGACAAGATGAAATTAAGACACATGTGCAACATCTGGGTATCTTTATTGTACAATAAAGATACCCAGATGTTGCACATGTCTTAATTTCTTCACGTATTATTATATGTATTATACTATTATTATTATAAGTATTATTATACATATTATTATTATTATTATTATTATACATATTATTATTGTTATTATTATTATTATTATTAAAATTATTATTATTATTATTATTATTATTATTATTACATATCATTATTACAATATAAATAATTTGTAATTTTTATTCACAAAAAAAATAAGATTTACTGTTATGCTGTATTGCAATAATTGTATAAATAATGTTAACCCATTCACGACTGCATATTGGAATGGACAGTGATGTCATTTGTTTACTCTTGAACATAGCCAAAACAATCGGACATTTCTCCTATGTTGAGCTCAATTTCAAGGTACTTTTTGTCGTGAAAGCAATCAAAATCATGTCTATTTCTGTAACATATCTTCCATTCTGTCAAATGAGACCAAAAAACGAGAATACAACCATAAAAACTACGAAAATACTGCTAAGGGGTGGTAATTGCCGAGACGTGAACTCCATTATTTATACTTAGATTTCTTTCATTTTTGGTGTACATTAAGAAGCAACTTTCCATCATACATTGCCCAAGCTTCAATAAGATAATCCAACAAAAAAATGAGATACAATTCCCTAGGTAGTAGGTTGGTAGACAGCAACCACCCAGGGAGGTACTACCGTCCTGCCAAGTGAGTGTAAAACGAAAGCCTGTAATTGTTTTACATGATGGTAGGATTGCTGGTGTCTTTTGTCTGTCTCATAAATATGCAAGATTACAGGTACGTCTTGCTACTTCTACTTACACTTAGGTCACACTACACATACATGTACACGTTTATTTATACACACTCATCTGAGTTTTCTTTGATTTTATCTTAATAGTTCTTGGTCTTATTACTTTTCCTTTTATATCCATGGGGAAGTGGAATAAGAATCTTTCCTCCGTAAGCCATGCGTGTTGTAAAAGTCAACTAAAATGCCGGGAACAATGGGCTAGTAACCCCTTTTCCTGTAAAGATTACTAAAAAGAATAAGAAGAAGAAAACTGTCAAAGTGGGAAGTCTGAATGTGCGTGGATGTTGTGCAAATGATAAAAAAGAGATGATTGTGGATGTTATGAATGAGAAGAAACTGGATGTCCTGGCTTTAAGTGAAACAAAGCTGAAGGGGGTGGGAGAGTTTCAATGGAGAGGAATAAATGGGATTAGGTCAGGGGTTTCAAATAGAGTTAGAGCTAAAGAAGGAGTAGCAATAATGTTGAAGGATAAGCTATGGCAGGAAAAGAGGGACTACAAATGTATAAATTCAAGGATTATGTGGAGTAAAATAAAGATTGGATGTGAAAAGTGGGTTATAGTAAGCATGTATGCACCTGGAGAAGAGAGAAGTGTAGAGGAGAGAGAGAGATTCTGGGAAATGTTGAGTGAATGCGTGGGGAGTTTTGAATCAAGTGTGAGAGTAATGGTGGTTGGGGATTTCAATGCTAAAGTGGGTAAAAATGTTATGGAGGGAGTAGTAGGTAAATTTGGGGTGCCAGGGGTAAATGTAAATGGGGAGCCTTTAATTGAGCTATGTGTAGAAAGAAATTTGGTAATAAGTAATACATATTTTATGAAAAAGAGGATAAATAAATATACAAGGTATGATGTAGCACGTAATGAAAGTAGTTTGTTAGATCATGTATTGGTGGATAAAAGGTTGATGGGTAGGCTCCAGGATGTACATGTTTATAGAGGGGCAACTGATATGTCGGATCATTATTTAGTTGTAGCTACAGTTAGAGTAAGAGGTAGATGGGAAAAGAGGAAGGTGGCAACAACAAGTAAGAGGGAGGTGAAAGTGTATAAACTAAGGGAGGAGGAAGTTCGGGCGAGATATAAGCGACTATTGGCAGAAAGGTGGGCTAGTGCAAAGATGAGTAGTGGGGGGGTTGAAGAGGGTTGGAATAGTTTTAAAAATGCAGTATTAGAATGTGGGGCAGAAGTTTGTGGTTATAGGAGGGTGGGGGCAGGAGGAAAGAGGAGTGATTGGTGGAATGATGAAGTAAAGGGTGTGATAAAAGAGAAAAAGGTAGCTTACGAGAGGTTTTTACAAAGCAGAAGTGTTATAAGAAGAGCAGAGTATATGGAGAGTAAAAGAAAGGTGAAGAGAGTGGTGAGAGAGTGCAAAAGGAGAGCAAATGAAAGAGTGGGAGAGGCACTGTCAAGAAATTTTAATGAAAATAAGAAAAAATTTTGGAGTGAGTTAAACAAGTTAAGAAAGCCTAGGGAAAGTATGGATTTGTCAGTTAAAAACAGAGTAGGGGAGTTAGTAGATGGGGAGAGGGAGGTATTAGGTAGATGGCGAGAATATTTTGAGGAACTTTTAAATGTTAAGGAAGAAAGGGAGGCGGTAATTTCATGCACTGGCCAGGGAGGTATACCATCTCTTAGGAGTGAAGAAGAGCAGAATGTAAGTGTGGTGGAGGTACGTGAGGCATTACGTAGAATGAAAGGGGGTAAAGCAGCTGGAACTGATGGGATCATGACAGAAATGTTAAAAGCAGGGGGGGATATAGTGTTGGAGTGGTTGGTACTTTTGTTTAATAAATGTATGAAAGAGGGGAAGGTACCTAGGGATTGGCGGAGAGCATGTATAGTCCCTTTATATAAAGGGAAAGGGGACAAAAGAGATTGTAAAAATTATAGAGGAATAAGTTTACTGAGTATACCAGGAAAAGTATACGGTAGGGTTATAATTGAAAGAATTAGAGGTAAGACAGAATGTAGAATTGCGGACGAGCAAGGAGGCTTCAGAGTGGGTAGGGGATGTGTAGATCAAGTGTTTACATTGAAGCATATATGTGAACAGTATTTAGATAAAGGTAGGGAAGTTTTTATTGCATTTATGGATTTAGAAAAGGCATATGATAGAGTGGATAGAGGAGCAATGTGGCAGATGTTGCAAGTATATGGAATAGGTGGTAAGTTACTAAATGCTGTAAAGAGCTTTTATGAGGATAGTGAGGCTCAGGTTAGGGTGTGTAGAAGAGAGGGAGAATACTTCCCGGTAAAAGTAGGTCTTAGACAGGGATGTGTAATGTCACCATGGTTGTTTAATATATTTATAGATGGGGTTGTAAAAGAAGTAAATGCTAGGGTGTTCGGGAGAGGGGTGGGATTAAATTATGGGGAATCAAATTCAAAATGGGAATTGACACAGTTACTTTTTGCTGATGATACTGTGCTTATGGGAGATTCTAAAGAAAAATTGCAAAGGTTAGTGGATGAGTTTGAGAATGTGTGTGAAGGTAGAAAGTTGAAAGTGAACATAGAAAAGAGTAAGGTGATGAGGGTATCAAATGATTTAGATAAAGAAAAATTGGATATGAAATTGGGGAGGAGGAGTATTGAAGAAGTGAATGTTTTCAGATACTTGGGAGTTGACGTGTCGGCGGATGGATTTATGAAGGATGAGGTTAATCATAGAATTGATGAGGGAAAAAAGGTGAGTGGTGCGTTGAGGTATATGTGGAGTCAAAAAACGTTATCTATGGAGGCAAAGAAGGGAATGTATGAAAGTATAGTAGTACCAACACTCTTATATGGATGTGAAGCTTGGGTGGTAAATGCAGCAGCGAGGAGACGGTTGGAGGCAGTGGAGATGTCCTGTCTAAGGGCAATGTGTGGTGTAAATATTATGCAGAAAATTCGGAGTGTGGAAATTAGGGGAAGGTGTGGAGTTAATAAAAGCATTAGTCAGAGGGCAGAAGAGGGGTTGTTGAGGTGGTTTGGTCATTTAGAGAGAATGGATCAAAGTAGAATGACATGGAAAGCATATAAATCTATAGGGGAAGGAAAGAGGGGTAGGGGTCGTCCTCGAAAGGGTTGGAAAGAGGGGGTAAAGGAGGTTTTGTGGGTGAGGGGCTTGGACTTCCAGCAAGCGTGCATGAGCGTGTTAGATAGGAGTGAATGGAGACGAATGATACTTGGGACCTGACGATCTGTTGGAGTGTGAGCAGGGTAATATTTAGTGAAGGGATTCAGGGAAACCGGTTATTTTCATATAGTCGGACTTGAGTCCTGGAAATGGGAAGTACAATGCCTGCACTTTAAAGGAGGGGTTTGGGATATTGGCAGTTTGGAGGGATATGTTGTGTATCTCTATACGTATATGCTTCTAAACTGTTGTATTCTGAGCACCTCTGCAAAAGCAGTGATAATGTGTGAGTGTGGTGAAAGTGTTGAATGATGATGAAAGTATTTTCTTTTTGGGGATTTTCTTTCTTTTTTTTTGGGTCACCCTGCCTCGGTGGGAGACGACCGACTTGTTGAAAAAAAAAAAAAAAAAAAAGAGCAGGAGCCCCTCACCAGCCTCAAGGAACCTGCCTTGAGATCTGCTCGCTTATGGAAATTTTGCTCGCGTATGGAAGCAAAAAATAGACCCATCGACTGCTCGTATTTGGAAAAACTCTCACGTGGATGCACTTGCAAGTAGAGGTTCTACTGTATCTTTAATAATGTGGCACATATTACAGGTTTAAAATTCAGAAAAGCATAGTGTTTAGTTTTAATTGATTAAGATAGATTGATATTGATGGATTGAGATTTTAAAGAAATATTAAATAGGCACATAAAGCAATGGTCACTTTTTCCCCCATTCACTGTTTACTGCTAAAACATGGAAAGATAAGGAATACTTGTAATTGTGTGTTTGTGTAGCAAGTAAAAGACTCATATGTACTGATCAAGACATTAATCAGGGCATTCACCACGAGTGGCTTTGTCAGTCCTAATACAAGGAAGCTAGAACAAGATTCATTAATAGTGCAAGAGGTCAAGTGAACATAGAAGTCAGTCAGTTGTAGTGTATCTAAAACCATGCCCAAACAATTGCTACCCAACAGTGACACTGCCATTAGATGATACCAAGTTGCACTTGAGAATACTGCAGGAGAACTACTGGCCCACCCCAGGCAGATGCTGCCACTTCCACTTTTATTACTTTTATTATGTTATCCCACTTTTGACCTATTCACCTGACCTCTTGTACTATATATTCTGCTTGTCCTGGCTACCTTGCATTAGGCCTTAAGAAGCTACTCATGGCAAAATGTTTTCTTATTAAGTTTCTTTCCTTATGAAATGTCTTTTACCTACAGCTTGTCCATATCACTATACCAGCTACATTAAATGTGTAATGGCCACTTAACCAGTTAATAACATATGTATGGTGCTACACCAGTAAGAGATTCATATGAGTGTAGCTGTATTAATTTTTATTTTATAGAAATGTCAGTGCTTGTTATTAAAGTGCGTTGGGTAGAAGGTCTCCAGTATAATTCAACATCCAAAATAATACTCCACCTTGGTAGGGGTTTTGATGAGACAAAATGTTATGCTGGCCTAGCAACTCTTTAACAGGATGTTCTCAGGGTTCCTTAAGGCTACTGGTTGCATCTGTAGTACCCCTTCACCATGTTGTCTTGGGAGCAGAGTTTTCAGACACTTTTACATATTGACATATTATTATTATGGGTAGGAGTATGACAATGACACAAGACTGTTACAAAGATCATCGAAAGAAATAGTATAGGTTACTGATATGTGTGTGAGAGTGTCCAGTAAGGACCTGGTTGCATCATCTCCTGGTTCGTGATTGGACTCATGATTCGGCGACCGTCCGGTACGCATCCGCCCGTCACCACGCACACAAAGCCAGTCTCCTGCACAATTCACACTCAGTGTGCCATTGTTTACCAGTGTGTGACCATCACCCCATGGGTTCATACAATACATTTCATAATAATCCATTGTCTTTTGTGCTTGTAACTGCTAAATAAGTCACCGTGGGCCCAAGGAAAGCTAGTGCCAACCATTTGGTAAAGAAATTGAGGAACATGATTGAAGTCAAGAAGGAAATCAATGAAAAATATGAGAGCGGAGTGCATGTTACAGAACTTGCCAGGATGTATGGCAAACCCCATTCAACCATCACTTCGATTGTGGCGAAGGGAAAGGAAATAAAGTGTGCTGTTGTTGTAAAAAGGGTAGATATGCTGACAAAAAAGAGATTGCAAACCCTTGAAGAAGTGGAAAGGTTATTGTTGGTGTGAATTACTCAAAAACAGTTAGCAGGAGATAGCATTATGCAGTCGATAATATGTGAAAAGGCAAGGCAGTTGCGTAACGATCTCATAAAGAAAATGCCTGCAATGAATGGTGATGCTTGTGAGTTTAAGGCCAGCAAAGGATGTTTTGAGAGATTTAACCCTTTGACTGTTTCGGTCGTATATATACATCTTACGAGCCACCGTGTTTGCGTATATGTACGTACTCATAAATTCTAGCGGCTTCAAATCAAGCAGGAGAAAGCTGGTAGGCCCACGTGTGAGAGAATGGGTCTGTGTGGCCAGTGTGCACCATATAAAAAAATCCTGCAGCACGCAGTGCATAATGATAAAAAAAAACTCCGACCATTTTTTTAATTAAAATGCCGAATTTGTGGTCTATTTTCGTATAGTATTTATGGTTGCATTCTCGTTTTCTTGGTCTCATTTGATTGAATGGAAAACATATTATAGAAATAGAGGTTATTTTGATTGGTTTTACTATGAAAAAGAACCCTGAAATGGAGCTCAAAGTAGGGGAAATGTTTGATTTTTGCCGATGTTCAAAAGTAAACAAATGATGTCATTTTCCAATAAATGTCCAACTAGCTATTCTAATATGCAGTCATGAATGGATTGACATTATTTATACAATTATTATAATATTGCAGTAGTCTGCACAACAGTAAATCTTCTATTTTTTATTTGAATAAAAATTCAAAATAGAAAGCAAGAGTAATATCAGAGGGGCCTGGAGATGTGACTGATGAACAAAGAAAATGTTATTTTAGAGCCAGGAATGTCTGCATTGTTCATTTTGGACCCTATTTTGAAATCGTCATATTTTTTAATTTTCATGAAATTGGTCAAATTGCAAATTTCTGACCACATTATTGGGTAGTTGAAATTGATAAATGGGCAGTTTCTTGTACTCAATCGATAGAAAAAATGGAGTTCTAAAGAAATAGCTATGAGTTTGGTCGACTGGAACAATGGAATTAGCCGAAAATAGGGCTCAAAGTGGGTGAAATTGCCAATTAATAAATATCGCCAAGGTCGCTAACTTTGCGAGAGTGTAATTCCATCAGTTTTCCATCAGATTTTGTTCTTTTGGTGTCATTGCAATTGGGAAAAGATTCTTTATCATTTCGTGAGAAAAAATAATTTTTTTTTTTTTTCAGAAATTTTGCGACACCAGGAGACACCTCAGGATTTGGGGTTGCGACAGTCAAGGGGTTAAGAAGTGTAGTGGCATACGCAGTGTGGTAAGGCATGGTGAGGCTGCCAGTTTTGCCAAAAAAGCAGCTGAGAAGTTTGTACAGGAGTTTAAGGAGTACGTAGACACTGGAGAATTCTAACCCTAACAAGTGTTCACTTGTGACGAAACAGGCCCCTTTTGGAAGAAAATGTCAAAGAGGACCTACATCACTCAGGAGGAAACAGCACTCCCAGGACAGGTTAACTCTCATATTTTGTAGTAATGCTAGTGGGGATTGCAAAGTGAAGCCTTTACTGGTGTATCACTGAAAATCCCAGAGTGTTCAAGAAAAACAATGTCACCAAGAGTAATTTGTGTGTGATGTGGAAAGCTAACAGTAAGGCATGGGTCACAAGGGAAATTTTCCTTGACTGGTTTAATGTAGTGTTTGGCCCCAGTGTGAAGAAATACCTCCTGGAAAATAAATTGCCACTCAAGTGCCTCCTGGTAATGGATAATGCTCCTGCTCATCCTCCAGACTTGGAAGAGCAAATGGTGGAGGACTTTACTTTCATCATGGTGAAGTTCTTGTCCCCTAATACAACTCCTCTCCTCCAGCCCATGGACCAGCAGGTCATTTCAAACTTCAAAAAACTGTACACCAAAGCAGTGTTTCAAAAGTGCTTTGAAGTGACCTCAGACACTGAATTGACCCTGAGAGAGTTCTGGAAAGATCACTTCAGTATCCTCACTTGCATAAACCTTATAAGTAAGGCTTGGGAGGAAGTGACTTGCAGAACTTTGAATTCTGCTTGGAGAAAATTGTGGCTACAATGTGTACAGGAGAGGGATTTTGAAGGGTTTGGGGCTGACCCTAAGGAGCCTATGCCAATTGTAGAAAGTATTGTGTCGCTGGGGAATTCCATGGGGTTGGATGCGAGTTTCGAGGATGTGGAAGAGTTGGTGGAGGACCATGATGAAGAGCTAACCACTGCAGAGCTGCAAGAGCTTCATCTGCAACACCAACAGACCACAGCTCAGGAAATTGCTGCAGGGGAGGAGGAAGAGAGATGAAGGAAGGTGCCTTCTTCAAAGATTAAGGATATTTGTGCAAAGTGGACTAAAGTGCAATTATTTATGGATGAACTTCACCCTGACAAAGCTGTTGCAGGCCATGTTGGCAACATGTACAATGACTGTTGTGTCCCACTTCAGAGAAATCTTAAAGAAATGCCAGAACCAGAGCTCTCTGGGCAGATATTTTGTGTGACAGGGGTCCAGTGACTCTCAATTTGTTCCCAGTGTCATTAAAAAACAAAGAAAGGAAGTAACCCTTGATAAGGACTTGGTACCTGAAGTCTTTATGGAAGGGGATTCCCCTTCCAAACAATAGTGTACACCTTCCTCCTATCCCCACCTCCCATCTTCCATCCACCCAAAAGTCTTCAGTAAAGGTAAGTGTAATGTTGTTATTATTTTATATATGTATGTACTTGATTTCTCATTGTTTTCTGTATGTAAATCTTTATTTTATTTAATTTAAAAAAAAAAATTAAATATTTTTGAGTGTCTGGAACGGATTAATTTTATTTCCATTATTTCTTATGGGGAAAATAGTTTCGCCATTCAGCAATTTCGTCATTATGCAGACACTCTGGAACGAATTAATCACGAAACTCGGGGGTCCACTGTATTTGGGAGTTGACATGTCAGCGGATGGGTTTATGAAGTATGAGGTTAACCATAGAATTGATTAAGGAAAAAAGGTGAGTGGTGCAATGAGGTATATGTGAAGACAAAAAACATTATCTATGGAGGCAAAGAAGGGAATGTATGAAAGTATAGTGGTACCAACACTCTTATATGGGTGTGAAGCTTGGGTTGTAAATGCTGCAGCGAGGAGGCAGTTGGAGGCAGTGGAGATGTCCTGTCTAAGGGCAGTGTGTGGTGTAAATATTATGCAGAGAATTTGGAGTGTGGAAATTAGGAGAAGGTGTGGAGTTAATAAAAGTATTAGTCAGAGGGCTGAAGAGTGTTTGTTGAGGTGGTTTGGTCAATTAGAGAGAATGACATGGAGAGCATATAAATCTGTAGGGGAAGGAAAGCAGGGTAAGAGTCATCCTCGAAAAGGTTGGAGGGAGGGGGTAAAGGAGGTTTTGTGGGCGAGGGGCTTGGACTTCCAGCAAGCATTAGTGAGCATGTTAGATAGTAAATGGAGATGAATGGTTTTTGGGACCTGACAAGCTGTTGGAGTGTGAGCAGGGTAATATTTAGTGAAGGGATTCAGGGAAACCGGCTGTTTTTATAGAGCCAGACTTAAGTACTGGAAATGGGAAGTACAGTGCCTGCACTTTAAAGGAGGGGGTTTAGGATATTGGCAGTCTGGAGGGATATGAGATATATCTTTATATATGCTTGTAAACTGTTGTATCTATGCACCTCTGCAAAGACAGTGATTATGTATGAGTGAGGTGTAAGTGTTGAATGATGATGAAAATATTTTCTTTTTGGAGATTTTCTTTCTTTTTGGGTCACCCTGCCTAGGTGGGAGATGGCTGACTTGTTGAAAAAAAAAAACCTATATGTCCTTAAATAAATTTATTTTATCTATGATTATCATTTTTTATAACTGAAATAAGTCTGTCTAGGAGGATACTGACTGCTGTATTATATAAATAAGTTCAAGGTTTATTGCAATGTAATGTTCTTTACTTACAGCTGTGCAACAATAGTGTTTGTGGCATGTATGTAAGTCAGGGAGACAGAGGAGCATATGTTCTAGCTGGTGGCACGGATGGTAGACTCCGTTATTGGGATCTTTGTGAACCTGAATCTTCATATATTGTTTGCCATGCTGCCAATGACCCATACTTGCAGTGGCCTATTTCCTACAGGTATTACTATTACTTTATTGATTCTTTACCTTATTCTTCCTTAATAGAGTAAGACCTCACATGTATTATCTTCACACAAACATCATAAAAAATTTGAACAATAATACCTTATTGTTTAATATCCGAGTTAAAAATTTGGTTCCAGAGAACCTGGTAAGAAAGGGATATGTTCATCAATGATTTTGCATTTCATTATTATACAATATCACTGTTAACTATTTTTTTTTTTTAACCCTCAGTCTGATTATTACCTAGATCTATCTACATCTTTGATTCCTTGGCCCATTATTTTCACATCTGAGCCATACACTCCACTTGCTGTTGTTATTATTCATTGTTATCTAAGACTCTCAAAGAAAATTAAAAACAATTCAAACCTCTGAGTCCTCACATTCAATTCTGCATGCTACATTTTTAGTAGACACATAGAGAATAACAGAACGGTATATATATAATTGGGGCCCTGATATTATATCCTATGTGGTAAATAGTATAGTTTATTATATTATTTCAGGTCACCTTTTTATATTGTATCTTTATATATGCTTCTAAGCTGTTGTATCTGGACGCCTCTGCAAAAGCAGTGATTATGTATGAGTGGGGTGAAAGTGTTGAATGATGATGAAAGTTTCATTTTGGGGATTTTCTTTTTGGGCCACCCTGCCTCAGTGGGAGACAGCTAACTTGTTGAAAAAAAGAAAAAGAGAATGATATTTTTGGATTTCTGACTACAATCAAATTTCAGGAAAATCAACTTGCAAAATCTTCAGTTTATTGCACTGTTCAAGACCTTACAATCTCCAGCAGATAGATGCTGGTTTCTGTTTTCCAGTACTAGGTTATTTCTTGCAATATATCTAGCAGGCATTCTTGGTCTTCATTAGTGACCATCAAATCTAGCATCAAAATAAATTGGGTTTCAAACTGTTGGCATGTTTTTAGAAGTTACTAGCTCTTTATTTTCAGTATTGTCAAGCCTTGATTTAGCAGACTTACAGGAGGGTGGAGGTGTCTGTTAATGTCGGTTGTCCATTAACCCTTTGACTGTCGCGGCCGTATATATGCGTCTTACGAGGTACAGTGTTTGACGTATATATACTCATAAATTCTAGCGGCTTCAAATCAAGCAGGAGAAAGCTGGTAGGCCCACATGTGAGAGAATGGGTCTGTGTGGTCAGTGTGCACCATATAAAAAAATCCTGGATCACGCAGTGCATAATGAGAAAAAAAAAACTCTGACTGTTTTTTTTAATTAAAATGCTGACTTTGTGGTCTATTTTCGTATAGTATTTATGGTTGTATTCTTGTTTTCTTGGTCTCATTTGATAGAATGGAAAACATATTATAGAAATAGAGGTGATTTTGATTGATTTTACTATAAAAAGAACCTAGAAATGGAGCTCAAAGTAGGGGAAATGTTTGATTTTTGCCAATGTTCAAAAGTAAACAAATGATGCCATTGCCCAATAAATGTCCAACTAGCCATTCTAATATGCAGTCTTGAATAGGTTGATGTTATTTATACAATTATTACAGTATTGCAGTAGTCTGCATAATAGTAAGACTTCTATATTTTGTTTGAATAAAAATTAAAAACAGAAAGTAAGAGTAATATCAGAGGGGCCTGGAGACATTACTGATGAGCAAAGAAAATGTTATTTTAGAGCCAGGAATGTCTGCATTGTTCATTCTGGACCTTATTTTGAAATTGTCATATTTTTTAGTTTTTGTGAAATTGGCCAAATTGCAAATTTCTGACCACATTATTAGGTAGTTGAAATCGGTAAATGGGCAATTTCTTGCACTCAATCGATAGAAAAAATGGAGTTCTAAAGAAATAGCTATGAGTTTGGGCGACTGGAACAATGGAATTAGCCGAAAATAGGGCTCAATGTGGGCGAAATTGCCGATTTGTAAACAGCGCCGAGGTCGCTAACTTCGACAGAGCATAATTCCGTCAGTTTTCCATCAAATTTCGTTTTTTTGGTGTCATTACAATCGGGAAAAGATTCTCTATCATTTCATAAGAAAAAATAATTTTTTTTGTTTTTTTAAAATTTGCGACACCAGGAGACACCTCAGGATTGGGGGTTGCGACAGTCAAAGGGTTAAGTCCAAGTGATGAGACTGTTTTCCCTTGATCATAATAATAACTGACAATTCTGGATTTAATCCTTTCACTGTCAGTCCCATAATATTTTGGCTTGCAAGCCAGTGTCATTCCCATAATAGTATGCCAAAATTCTAGTGGGTTCCAATCTTGTGGGAGAAGGCTGGTAGGCCTACATATAAGAGAATGGATCTTAGTGGTCAGTGTGCGCAGTAAAAAAAATCCTGCAGCACACAGTGCATAATGAGAAAAAAAACTCCGACCATATTTTTCCTTTAACCCTTTCAGGGTCCAAGGCCCAAATCTGGAGTCACGCACCAGTGTCCAAGAATTTTCAAAAAAAAAATTTGTTATTTTTTCTTATGAAATCGTAGATAATCTTTTTGTGAAGGTAATAAAACAAAAAGTACGAAATTTGGTGGAAAATTGACGAAATTATGCTCTCGCGAATTTTGATGTGTCAGTGATATTTACGAATCGGCGATTTTGCCGACTTTGACTCCCATTTTAGGCCAATTACATTATTCCAATCAACCAAATTCTTAGCTATTTCACTAGTATTACTTCTATTCTATCGATTGAGCACAAGAAATCGCCAAGTCAACTGTTTCAACTACAAAATAAAGTGATCGGAAATTGTTAATTTGGCCAATTTAACACAAAGTTCAAAATATTCCAATTTCAAAATAGGGTCCAGAATAAACAATGTAGGTATTCCTGGCACTAAACTAACATTTCCTCTGTTCATTAGTTATGTTTTGAGGCTTTACAAATAAATTCCATTTTGATTTTTTATTCACATAATGAATTTTTATTCACACCAAAAAATAGAAGAAATACTGTTATGCAATACTGTAATAATTGTATAAATATCATCACCATATTTGTGAATGTATATTAGACCCACCAGCTGACGTGTATTAGACGTGTGAGGTCGTTTGTTTACTCTTGAATATCGGCAAAAATTTAACATTTCCGCTACTTTGAGCTAAGTTTCAAGCCATTTCCAGTGCTAAAACCAATCAAAATCATCTCTATTTCTGTCATATGTCTTCCATTCTATCAAATGAGACCAAGAAATCGCAAATACAACTAAAAAAACATACGAAAAAACACTGCAAAGTTGCTGTTTTAATCGAAAAATCATGATTTCAGTTTTTTCTCTCATTATACACAGTGTGCTGCAGGATCTGTTTTATGTTGTGCACACATACCACATAGATGTATTCTCTCATATCTAGGCCCAAATGTACCACTCACAGTTTATCAGAGTGAGCTGAGCTCATGGCGTAGATCTACGGTTTGGACACTCACCGTAAAGCCGTAAATCTACGGGACGGACCCTGAAAGGGTTAAAACAGCAACTTTCATATGGTATTCTCATTCTCTTGGTCTCATTTGATAGAATGGATGATATATTACAGAACTAGAAATTATTTTTAATTGTTTAAGGACTAAAAGTGCCTTGAAATTGAGCTCAAATTAGCGGAAATGTTCAGTTTTTGCCGATGTTCAAGAGTAAACAGATCACGTCACTTATCCAATACACATCAAACTGGTGGGTCTAATATGCTTTCACAACTGCAGTGATATTATTTATACCATTTTTACAGTAATGCAGTAGTCTGCATAGCAGTAAATTTTCTATTTTTGTGAATTATAAAATATAAGAGAGGCCTGAAGACGTGACTAATGAACAGAAAGAATGTTATTTTAGTGCCTAGGAATGTTTGCATTGTTAATTCTGGACCCTATTTTGAAATTGGCCTTCCTGGAATTGTGTATGAAGTTGACCGAATTACCAATTTCTGATCACTTTATTGAGTAGTTGAACTTAGTAAATGGGCAGTTTCTTGTACTCAATTGATAGAACAGGAGTTCTAGCGATATAGCTATGAGTTTGGTTGACTGGGACAATGGAATTGGCAGAAAATAGGGCTCAAAGTGGGAAAAATCGCTGATGCGTAAATATCGCCGAGACCACTAAATTTGCGAAAGCGTAATTCTTCATTTTTTCCATCAAATTTCATACTTTTGGTGTCATTACTATCAGAAAAAGATTCTCTGTCATTTCTTAAGATTTTTTTTTTTTTTTTTTTTTTTTTTTTTTTTTTTTTTTTTTTTTTTTTTTTTTTTTTTTTTTTAATCGACACTGAGAACAAGTTTGTGAGCAGGGGTCTCGACAGTGAAAGGGTTAATGAACAAAGTCTGTTAAATCCATAATCGTGGGTCTAGTATTCATGGTTTCAGTTGTCCGCGGTTTCCTGTGGCCCAAAAATAACCCTTAATTTTGCTTAATGATGACCTCAAAGTGCAGTAGTGATGATGGAAGTTCTTCATAGCCTAAGAGAAATGTGAAGTGCTTCCCATCAGTGAAAAAGTGATAATTCTCCACTTATTATGCATAATTTATCAATTAAACTTTATAATAAGTGTTTATGTAAACGAAAAATGACTTATATAGTATAGGGTTCGCTACTATTTACTGTCAGTATCCACAGCATGCCCATGGAACATATACCCCATGGAAACAGGGATCCTATTGTATTTATTCAGCAGACAGTAACAGTAATGAAAAATTCTGGCTATAACACACTTTGTCTGTTAAATTCAAAATTAATACACCCAGTAAACTATAACAGATAATGGAAAATTCTAGATTTAGTGGACTTTTCCTAGCCACAGATTTTGTCTGTTATATTCCAAATCTATTAAATCAGGGTTTTACTATATTTTTCAGTTCTGCTTCATATTGTGTTAATCTACTTATTAATTATTTCTCAGTTACATAAATCAGATTTGGTTTTGTATACAGGAAATTATTAGTGTTGATAAATAGATATTAATAATAAGTTATAACTAAAAATGCAAAAACACTGCTCTACAGTACAGTACTTCTCTTTTTGAAAGACATGTGTAATTGTATTAAAATTATATTTAAAACTATAATGACATAATGTATCAAGAGTATACTAATAGTACTTCTTCAATAACAGCTCTCGTGTTGTTGATGGTACGGAAGTGATTGTAGAAACTGCAAACAAACCTCGTAGCACACCTTCCAGTAGTGATGACACACCCAAGAGAGGACCAGACCAGCCTCCACCAGGCCATAAAGACATTATAACAGATGTCATTGTTATGAATGAACCTCAGCGACTAGTCATTACTTCCGGCAGAGATGGAACTATAAAGATGTGGAAATAAAAGCATTGGTAGTCATTTACTTAATTTTAAGTGTTGAAAAAATTGTGTAAAATAAACATTTTTTATTGAAAGTTTCCTTGATGCCATTATGTGCATTGAAACAGTGAAATACAGTAACTTCTTATTCTGATGGAAATTTTATTTGATTTTAGTATTTTTTACAGGTAGTGCATACAGAAAGTGTATATATACAGAGAACCCCATATATACAGCACCTCTTTTGGTATTCCATGTTTTCATTGGCTTTCAATTGAGCCATTGTTCCACCTGCCAGCGAAGATTGCCAGCGGGTGGAGCATAATGAAAAATGGTTCAGTTTGAAGCCAGCAAAAACATGAAACATTAAAAAGAAGGTGCTATCTATGCAGGGTCCTTGTGTTTAGTCTTGTCAATGGATACAATGAGAATATGAAATCTTTGTCTTTCTTTCAACAAACCAGCCATATCCCACCAAGGCAGGGTGGCCCAAAAGAAAAAACAAAAGCTTCTCCTTTTAAATTTAGTAATATATATAAGAAAAGGGGTTAGAACATGAAATATACTGAAGAAATACATCTCTTAGAAGATGTATATATCATGAGACAGTAAATGTAACTTGTATGATGGCTACATGTTAAATATACAGTAGACCCTTATATTACACATATTTATTTGGCATGTTTTGGCTATTGTGCTATTGAAAAATTACAGCAAAATTTTAAACATTTTGTAAAATTAACTTAACACGGTTCAGTTTGCAGGAGGAGAAAAAATTTGGATGGACTCCGACTCTAACCTGGCAATGCGAAGCTTCTGGAATAAATTTAACATTGCAGATGCCATCAGCTATGCTAGAAGTGCATGGAAGGAAGTGCCCCAATCAACATTAAATGCAGGCTGGGGAAAGTTATGGCCTTTTGTAGTTAATTCTCTCACTGGTTTTTCCTTGCTCAAGAGTCAGGTTCAGGAAGTTGTTCAGCTAGCAAGGAAATTACTAGGTGATGGCTTTGAAGACAGTGGCGGCTCATGTATAGATACAGCAGAACTGCAGCAACCCCTATTTTCACTCGATATTATCAGTAACATTCAATATAATGAGCTTTTTCTTTAATATTTCTTTATACTTGTACATTATATAATGCTTAAGCTTAATGTCAGTAGCCATCCTCTAGTACATGAAAAAATTGCAAAAATCCTTGTATGGAACTGTGCGCTTCACAGTTCCAGCGACTCGGTGTTTGGCTGTTGTGCGCAAGCACACATGTCCAAGATAAGATGCTGCATGCTAGGTAGAGAGAGCACTGTCAGTGATGCAGTGCCGACCCTGTTGTGCAAGTGCAAGGTAGTGTTTCTTTTTGACTCAGCGATGTGTGTTGTGCTTAAAAACCATGTACCATATTCTTGAATGTGATATAGTGTAGAATTAGATGATTATCATGCTTCCAGCTATTTTATTTAACCCGTAAACGGACCAAGCAGATCTACGTTCGCATGTGTAGTGCTACAAAAGTAGGTCTACATTTTTTTTTTACATATTTTCAAGTATAAAAAAAAAAAAGTAAATCAAAGTTTTTTTACACATTTTCAAATGTAAAAAAACAAAAAGAAGATCTACTTTTTTTACATTCAAATGTTGAAAAAACGTATATATACGTTTGGACCGTTTACGGGTTAATTCATAGTTTTTTCAGTTCTTTTATTTTACACAATAATAAAACAATGGCTAAAAATTTTCTGAAGCAGCACCTCTACTAATTTTAGCTATGAACTGCCACTGTTTGAAGATGTGAATGAAGATGTGAATGGGCTCTTAAAAGATTATGATGAAGAAGATAGGAATCCAGAGGAAATGTTGCCAGAGCTCAGTGCACAGATACAAGGGAGCCAGATAGCAAAGAAGATGAAGAACCTGAAGAAAAACAGTTAACATTGCAGTAGTTATGTGAGCAGTTCCATGTTGCTGCTAAACTAGCAGACTTTTTCACTAAAGAGGACACTGATAAATCTAGAAGCAGTGCTTTGAAACAGGGCCTAGACCAGCTGATGATGCCTTACCATCAGCTGTATAATGTACTGCAGGGTAAAAGAAGCCAGAAATCCATTACAGAATTTATACATACTCCAATAGAACCATCAACTTTAGTACCAGAACCTCACCCATCCACTTCTGCTGACAACCAACAACCATCCACCTCAGCCCAGTAGGGCCACACCATGCATCCCCACTCTAATCACTGATATACACCAGCAACCACAATTTAAGGTAAATATTATTATTTCTGTTTCATTTGTAGTCTTAACCCTTTCACTGTCGGTGATGTATAGATAAGACTTACAAGCCAGTGTCAGTGTGTGGTCAGTGTGCCCAGCATAAAAAAAAAACAGGGAGGCCGTAGTACATTGTGGGAGTGTTAATTCAGCATGCCTTGTTCACAGATGCCTAGCGGTAAGGAATTCCTCACTCTCCGGCAAATTGGGACTCTTCCCAAATGACTTATTTCCATGTGGGTGATGGGGAAGGCAGTGTGGGTTTGTGCAAACATGTTTTGTAAACAATAAATGATAACAATAGTTGTGCGGTTATTGTGTTGCATACAAGTGGTTATATACAGCTTCCTCTCACTTAACGTTGGAGTTTCGTTCCCATGACCACGTCGTTAAACGAATTCATTGCTAAGTGAGGAGCATACTATAATGGTAGTGAGTTTGTGTCAACCATCTTTGATATTGTTTTAATGTCACCTTTGCACTATAACATTTCTGTTATATTTTTAAATGTTTATACAGTAGTGTACTATATATTGAAATAAACAGAATAGAGGAAATCAGCTCTAATATACATTATTTAGGTATGAATACCGGTCAGAAAGCCTGTCGTAAGTCCGAGGCATCGGTAAACGAGTAATTCGCTAAGTGAGGAGAGGCTGTATACATTATGCATTATATTGGTCTCACAGGCCACAAAAGGTACTTGAAAAAATAAAATATTAGAAAAGAAAAGAGAAAAAATAGAATAAAAGTAAAAATAATATTACCGAGTGAGCGGCAGTCGCTGATGTTGCCGTAAGCGGTTCACTTTCTGTCAACTTCATGCCTTTGTATCTCAGTAAGTACTGATTGCAATTTTTTTTTTTAAACAATCAGAAAAATATTCTTAAGATTTTGGTAAGAAAAATATTTTTTTTTTTTTTTTCGAATATTTTTTGACACTGAGAGCAAGTTTGTGATCAGTGACTTCAACAGTGAAAGGGTTAAGCAACAAAAACAACATTATCATTTTTATTTTTTTAAGATCTGGATGTCTAAAAAAAAGTTGTTTGGCTTTTTGGGGGGCCCAAGGAATGTAACCCTATTTCTTCATAAGTTCTTCAGTTTATATAACATAGATTTATCTAACACGGCATTTTCAGGAACATAACTACAGTGTAATGTAAGGGTCTACTGTATTGTTATACCTGGTAGAGTTGGCTAGGTTTACCTGTATAACTTAGATATAAATATTTTATATTCCACTGTGTGAAAGTATTCACCTAGGTAGGTAAACCATTTACTACATCCATGGCCATTATGACAGGCATATAGTTATTACAAGAGTTTAATTATTTAGTTATCTACTTCATTACTATTACTGCACCACCACCTCATTCATTTGTACTGTGAATTAAGGTTTATTTTTTATTTTCTAATATTTTAGGTTGCCAGTGTTCTAATGAAAAAAAAATTCATAATTCTATTCCTTCATGAACTCATTCTTGTAATTTTTCTCACTTCAATCACTGGACACCCATTTGATATTCTAGTTACATTATATTAATTTCTTGCTCATCTTCAATTTCTTCCTTGCATGTCTTATCATCTGAGCTACTCCTTGAGTATATTAAGTTCCCAGTATATTCAGAGAACTAACAAGAATGAGAGGAGATGCACCTGCCTGACTGGAACTAATCTTCATATGGTGTTTATCATATGTTGAGGTAGTAGTGAACAGTTCCCAACTAGGAGTCTGTGACCTCTGTGTCCTAATATTCGAGTTCCTGGCTGAAGAGTGTGCCACAGTAAGAAGGCATACAGTGGGACACTGAGCTAGACTGAAGGCCAGTGCCAGGAATAATAAAATGTCTTTCACAAATATGCATAGAGATCACCAAGTGATTGAGTCTAATCCAGGATGTGAGGGATGACAAATACAAGAACAATCCTTCGTGTGACAGTGTGAGGAAGTAAATGCTTGGTACAGAAAATTTTGCTTATAAATGTAGAACATGAGGTATATTTGAAAACCAGAAACTGTGTAGGAGGGCCAGAAATAAGTATACTATATTTTGGAAAGAAGTGAAATCAACAGGAAAAACCAGCCCTAGTTATTGTACAGTAAAATACAAAGTGTTGCAGAGGAATCAGTGACAATGGCAGGAAGGTTTGGCTTTCAGATGCTAAAACAATGAATCATTCAAGATAATTACACCTTAGCAGTCTAGATTCCACATCTCAAACATAATGAATGACAAGAAGATTCAGAAGTATTCTACCAGATAAATCTTTAACATTAGAGATATGCTCAGAAAAAGTACTCAATCTCTCAGAGCACTGGTAAAATAGTCTTACAGGAAAAAATGATTGAAACATTAAGGGCACTCAGAGATGTTTTTGAAAAGGTGGCTTAAACCAGATTAGAATGAATGGAACCACTATGAAGAGGAACAGCTAAAAAATAATGGCAGTATGAGAAAGAACTTACGTAGGAGGGTGGTGTGGAGCAAGTGAAATGCATAAGAGATGGTGATTAAGGCAAGCTTCATTTATTAATTCAGAAGTTAATTCGGCAGCACCCAAAGGGTTAGGGATTCATTACATAGAGCAATTAATGGTTAAGAGGCAGGGACAGGAGTTGGAGTTTAGGACATAGTTCCAACAGTACCTTGATGAAACACTGGGAGCCTGCCTTAAAAATTAGTAAAAAGTTAATATTTCTGAATGTGCTCCTCACTGTTTAACTGCTGGTCACTCGAACATTTATATTGTTTCTTTCTCTCATTTAGTTTTATTCTTTGCACAAAAATACATAGAACCTTTTATTTATGTTAGGTTTCACTTACTGGGGGCTCTGTCACATGTAGTGAATCCCTGCTTAACTCCCTAGATAGGGACCAGAATGAAGGTTCATTAAGCAAATCTGATTTTCCCATAAGAGCTTGTTATGCCTTGAGATGTTGACTGAGACAATACTTTTCAATATCTAATTTTTTTTTTTAATGCTGGAATTTAAAAAAATAATAATAGAAGTGGATCCATTGTTTACTAGCAGCATAGTGGTGTTATAGCTCTCAGGAGTCCATGACATAAAAATAAACATTTGAAATAGAAATACGGAATTTAAAATACTATATGCCCACCAAAGATGAGTCCACTGTTGAGTAGTGTAAAGGCATATATTAGAACACATATTAGAGCAAAGAGGGATAAATGGAGGAAGTTAAGAAGGGAGAGAATCATTTACTTCCTCATTTGAGGAACCCAGTGCAGAGATAATGGTACTGTAGGATAGTGGACTGTGGAAAAAGACACTCGTGTACTGTTCAGGATATTTATTATAGGAAACATTTCAGCCATGAGTGGCTTCTTCAGTCCTAATGCAGAGGTAACTAAGAAACGAGTTTATGTAATAACAGAAGTCAGGTGGAAAACCGTGAGGGTAGTACAAGTAATAGTTGCCCTGAACTGTACACGAGTGTCTTTTACCTTATCTCAGTATCACCATACCATTTCTCATGTTGGACTGAAAGTTGAGCTCGTACTGCATGATGCGCAGCTTGTAGAGGGCTCCTCTCTATCAACTGAATGTGTCCTGGATGTTGAAGGCTGCTCTTTATCAGCTGGTTGTTGAGGGCTGCTTTATATCAGTTGAAGGTGTCCTGAATGTAATGAGCTGCTCTATATCAACTGAAGGTAATCCAGATATTGAGAGCTGCTCTTTATTAACTAAATGTGTCCTGGATGTTCAGGGTTGCTCTCTCTCAACTGAATGTGAGATTACCTTTTGGCACTTCCAATGATTTGCATGACTTATAAAGTGTAAAACATAGGGGACAAATAGAGTTGCATTCCACATACATCCAAGAGAGGCATAAAAAAATTTTTAATGTCATGATGCTTTAAAATGTAATAAGCTTCTGAACTTTAGTGAGGTTCAGACTCTAAAAAGGAAGATGATATGTAGATAAATAATGGTTATATTAATACTGTAGAGTATGCATTACCTATCTCTCCACTGGGTTGATGAGATGTTGAAGGTTGGGTTTGTTGGGATATTGATGTAACTTCATCAGTTGATTGTTGCAGTGGAGTGCTCGGGTATTCTTCTATATACTGCTGGTTTGTTTTACCCCTGCAGTTCTCTATACAGCCCACTGTGCATTTTAAAGTTAAACTATCTAGCACTTATTTTGGGGGGGAAAAAGCTTTTTTCCCTAATACTAAGGCCATTAAGTGGAATATTTTTCTTTTTCTTTTCAATCCACACATTACTAAACTTTGCTTTATTTAATTGTAATGACCTGTTTCTCATTCTTTTTACTTTGTCACATTGAGGATTACTCATTGCACAAGCCCATATCTATGTCTCATTGTCTTGAATTGATTGACTTTCTTCTCGATACATGCACCGTCCCCATGATGTGTGCACCACCCTTCAGCATCTTCATTTCCTCTAATTTTTTTCAAAATGGATGAGTTTACATTTAATTTTCTTCCTTGCTTCACCAATATCACCTGCACTTCATTCAG
Source organism: Cherax quadricarinatus (assembly GCF_038502225.1). Lineage (NCBI taxonomy): Eukaryota > Metazoa > Arthropoda > Malacostraca > Decapoda > Parastacidae > Cherax > Cherax quadricarinatus. Next base: position 28,175,010 of record NC_091296.1, read on the forward strand.
ATACCATGATAAATATTCAGACGCGAGATGCGGTGATGAAAAGAAGAAAAACCTGTGCGGTAATACTAACCTATGTGGAAGGCTGTTCATTTACATATGTTCACCCTTCCTTATACCTTCCCTTGCACTGCTAAAAGAAATGAGTTGCCCAGTGTGTAGTGGTGGATCTTGCCTGCCTGCAGCAGCAATCCTGAATGGAAATGCCTGCCACCGGTGGAAATAAATTCTGCAACAGCGCCCATTAACCCTTTGACTGTTTACACCGTATAAATACAGTGGACCCCCGCATAACGATCACCTCTGAATGCGACCAATTATGTAAGCGTATTTATGTAAGTGCGTTTGTAAGTGTATGTTTGGGGATCTGAAATGGACTAATCTATTTCACAATATTCCTTATGGGAACAAATTCGGTCAGTACTGGCACCTGAACATACTTCTGGAGTGAAAAAATATCGTTAACCGGGGGTCCACTGTACATCTTACGCGCCACTGTTTCTGACGTATATATACTCAATAATTCTAGCGGCTTCAAATCAAGCGGAAGAAAGCTGGTAGGCCCACATGTGAGAGAATGGGTCTGTGTGGTCAGTGTGCACCACATAAAAAAAATCCTGCAGCACACAGTGCGTAATGAGAAAAAAAACTGATCGTTTTTTTGGATTAAAACGCCGACTTTGAGGTGTATTTTCGTATAGTATTTATCGATGTATTTGCGTTTTCATGGTCTTAGGTGATAAAATAGAAAACATATTACAGAAATAGAGATGATTTTCATTACTTTGACGATGAAAACGACCTTGAAACTGAGCTCAAAGTAGCGGAAATGTTCGATTTTTACCAATGTTCAGGAGTAAACAAATCACACCACACGTCCAATACACGTCAACTGGGGAGTCTAATATTCTTTCACTAGTGCACTGATATTATTTATACCATTTTTACAGTAATGCAGTAGTCTGCATAACAGTAATTTTTGTATTTTTTTGAATGAATAAAAAATCAAAATAGAAAGCAATAATAATATAAGAGGGGCCTAGAGATGTGACTAATGAACAGAGGATATGTTATTTTAGTGCCAAGAATGTCTACCTTGTTTATTCTGGACCCTATTTTGAAATTGGCATCTTTTTTAGTTTGCATGAAATTGGCCAAATTGCCAATTTCTGACCGCCATATTGGGTAGTCCAAATTGGTAAATGGGAGGTTTCTTGTACTCAGCTGATAGATAAAATGGAGTTCTAAAGAAATAGCTGAGAGTTTGGTCAACTGGAACAAAGGAATTGGCTGAAAATAGGGCTCAAAGTCGGCGAAATTGGCGAGACCGCTAACTTCGCGGGAGCGTAATTCCATGAGTTTTCGACCAAATTTCGAACTTTTGGTGTCACTACCATTGGGAAAAGATTCTCTATCATTTCATAAGAAAAAATAATTTTTTTTTTTTTTTTTTTTTTTTTTTTTTTGAAAAATTTATCGACATAGAACAACAGTTTCAGAAAGGGGCCTGAAACAGTCAAAGGGTTAATAGAAATGGGTGTGCTTCTGTTGGCAATGAAAAAGTAAATTTAAATTGCAGAAGATTGAAAACACGAGCTATGTTCATGCACTTGAGGTTTTCTATTGTACCTTTTTTGTACTTTCAGGAGCAGGGCTATGCTCAGTGTCTCATCAGTAAATAATTTGTGATATTTTTTTTAATTTTGAATAGTTGTAGCATTTCCTACTGTCTCTTTTAAAGCCATTCCATTGTTTCATCACTGTGACCAAACATTCTAGTTTTCTTTTTGACCTTTTTTTCCTTAATTTATAATTATGGCCTCTTTCTTCTCCTTGCCGAAGATATTAATAAATGAAGTATTCTTTATTTCATACTCTTTTATGACCTTAGGTGTTTATCACATCTTGTTTTTCCTCCTAACAGCCACTGAATGCATCTTCAGTGTTTTCAGATTTTCATTATAACTCATGTTTTTGGCACAGAGATGCATATGTAGCTCTACCCTAGATCTTTCATATCGTTTGCATAGCAAGAGTTTTCAATATTTCATTGCAAAAAAAATGTTTGCCTCTATATTGGCTTCTAATAAGAGATCATTACCCAGTTATGAGTGTACAGTAGTTCACAAATAACCCACAAATAGGAAAGGGGAAAGTAATAATAATGTTTCAGTCATACTTGGGTTGTTTATGCATTGTTCCAGGTGTGATATTGTAAATTTTTTATTCTTTATAATATAGTGTTGCAAAGCAAATACTGCTTGGAATCATGATTAAAGCGTAAATAGTTACGTTCGTCATGCAAAATCATGTCTGTTAAACAAATTGAAGAGCATATGGTCAAAATAATTGCATGCTTAGGACCTTAAAAAAAATGCCAAACAAATTTATTTTTTTTAGGTCACATAATTCTGAAAATAATTTAATTGTAGTTGGATGTAGGGAGATGTACATACTTAAAATACATGTAGCTAAAAAGGGTTACATAAATATTTTTTTATCTTAAGTTCTGCTTGCTCGTGTCAATCGATGATCTTGAAAGGCACAAAGAGGGATGGTGTGGCTCTACTGGGCTGAGATCCAAGGTTATGGATTGTGCACTGAGGTTCTTCAACTGATGTTAATGCAGAGTTATCATTAGATGATGGTTGTACTGGAGTACTCAGGTATTTTGTAATGCATCTCTGGTCTGTTTTGCCCTGTAGAACTTCATACAGCTGATGGTAAGGTTTTTTTTTTTTTTTTAAACAAGTTGGCCGTCTCCCACCGAGGCAGGGGGACCCAAAAAGAAAGAAAATCCCCCAAAAGAAAATACTTTCGTCATCATTCAACACTTTCACCTCACTCACACATTATCACTGTTTTTGCAGAGGTGCTCAGAACACAACAGCTTAGAAGCATATATGTATAAAGATACACAACATATCCCTCCAAACTGCTAATATCCTGAACCCCTCCTTTAGAGTGTAGGCATTGTACTTCCCATTTCCAGGACTCAAGTCCGGCTATACAAAAATAACCGGTTTCCCTGAATCCCTTCAATAAATATTACCCTGCTCACACTCCAACAGATCGTCAGGTCCCAAATACCATTCGTCTCCATTCACTCCTATCGAACATGCTCATGCACGCCTGCTGGAAGTCCAAGCCCCTCACCCACAAAACCTCCCTTACCCCTTCCTTCCAACCTTTTCAAGGACGACCCCTACCCCACCTTCCTTCCCCTACAGATTTATATGCTCTCCATGTCATTCTACTTTGATCCATTCTCTCTAAATGACCAAACCACCTCAACAACCCCTCTTCAGCCCTCTTGACTAATACTTTTATTAACTCCACACCTCCTAATTTCCACACTCTGAATTTTCTGCATAATATTTGCACCACACATTGCCCTTAGACAGGACATCTCCACTGCCTCCAACTGCCTCCTCGCTGCTGCATTCACAACCCAAGCTTCACACCCATATAAGAGTGTTGGTACTACTATACTTTCATACATTCCCTTCTTTGCCTCCATAGATAACATTTTTTGTCTCCACATATACCTCAACACACCACTCACCTTTTTTCCCTCATCAATTCTATGACTAACCTCATCCTTCATAAATCCATCCGCCGACACATCAACTCCCAAGTATCTGAAAACATTCACTTCTTCCATACTCTTCCTTCCCAATTTAATATCCAATTTTTCTTTATCTAAATCACTTGATACTCTCATCACCTTACTCTTTTCTATGTTCACTTTCAACTTTCTACCTTTACACACACACCCAAACTCATCCACTAACCTTTGCAATTTTTCTTTAGAATCTCCCATAAGCACAGTATCATCAGCAAAAAGCAACTGTGTCAATTCCCATTTTGCATTTAATTCCCCATAATTTAATCCCACCCCTCTCCTGAACACCCTAGCATTTACTTCTTTTACAACCCCATCTATAAATATATTAAACAACCATGGTGACATTACACATCCCTGTCTAAGACCTACTCTTACCAGGAAGTAGTCTCCCTCTCTTCTACACACCTTAACCTGAGCCTCACTATCCTCATAAAAACTCTTTACAGCATTTAGTAACTTACCACCTATTCCATATACTTGCAACATCTGTCACATTGCTCCCCTATCTACTCTATCATATGCCTTTTATAAATCCATAAATGCAATAAAAACTTCATTTATTCCTGACCCTCTTCAAAAGAAATGCTTCTAAATGTGTTAGTCATCTTCAGTGAAAAAGTCTGCAATTGTAGCAGCAGCATGGAATTGCTCGTGTAACTGTTGGAGGGTTATATTCCTCATCCTCATCTGTTACATGCCTTCTGTCTGTGAATTGAGCTCCACCAATATTTCCTCTGGCATTCTTACTTTCTCATTATCTAAGAGTTCATTCATGTCCTCTGGCTGTGTATCATCAAAGCCCTCACCAAAGCCCTCCTTGTCCCATGAACAGTTTCCTGGTTTTGACTCTTTCCTGAGGAAAAACCTGTGAAATTATTTACCACACTAGGCAGTTTTGATATACTGTGCTGTAGTTTGTTGCATCTGCAATGTTAAATTTATGCCCTAACTCTGGCACTCCAAGTTCTGTGTGTGTCTGTTACTGCAAAAAGTTTCTTCACTACACTGCATGTGTACTTGCAGTTAAATGCTTTAGTAACTTCTTAGTCGGGTGGTTGTATCAAAGATGTCATATATGGTTATCAAAAGACAACTTTCACATGTGGGTGCACATCCTCCAGGAGTTCAGGATGAGTGCAGGAATTATCAAGTGAGAAGAATTTTAAATGCAAGGTTCTTGCTATGTGGGGTGAAGTCTGGCTTTGGAAATAAATTATGTTTGAACTGGTCAAATACAAGGCCTCAGTCATTTATGCTGACTGGTTAGACCTCCAAATAATGGGCAAAATACTTTTCTATTTACCTTTTCAAGCACAGGGAATCTTGGAACAATAAATAAACATGAGCTTGTACTTAAAACCACCTGATGTATTACTGTACAGAAGTAAACTAAAACAATCCTTGGCTGCCTTGAATCCAAGTGCATTTTTCTCTTGCTTTTCTTGCTGACGTACATAAGTTCTAGACAGTATCTTCCAATAAACATTTGTCTCTTCAGCATTAACTCTTTGGCTGTTGACACCCCTAAATTGAAAGCCCTTTTTGTGTTGGCACTTTAAAAATTTTAATTTCTTTTAAAATGGTAGAGAATCTTTTTTGAAATATGACAAAAATGTAAAATTTATGTAATAATGTACTCACAGAAATTACCCACATGTAAAGTTAGAGAACAGGGAGTAATTTTGACCACTCTGAGGCCTGTTTTAGGCCAATGAGAATTCTGAAACCAAACCACTTCCTGGTTATTTCACTAGTATGCCTTCTGTACTATCCACTGATTGCCCAGTTACTCATTAAAACTAATCTAAATTCCCAGAAGACTATAATTTTATCCCATTTTCAACAAATTCCAATTAAAAAAAAGTTCAAAACACACTTCAAGTGTTCCACCCCTTCAAGGGGGTGTCCCTTGGTGTGGTAAAGGGGCTCTTGATCTGAGGAATTATACCTCATTTCCTTCCTAAGATCGAATCTCAATGCCTCACTCCATCCCCTTCTTTATCTATTCAGACTCCTTATATTGGGATATTTTTAGCAGAGAGACAAGGGATCATTATCTGCCCTATTCCATCATGAGCTTTGGGAGTGGTGCTATTTATTGCGAAAATTGGATTATCCAGGGATGTGCTCAGCCACCCTTAAAGGCCCTGGTGGGTGGCTTCAAGTATCCTTGGATAACAAGTATTTCTAGAAGCTGCCTTTTGGTTTGAGGCGGTGAAAACCAACGGGGTATGACTCCCAGCGTTTCCAGTTACCCATCTCTCTTGTTGGCTGAGCCTAGCTCGATTAATTTTGGAAGTGTCATCCGTGTGTACTGGGAATCTTGGTATACCAAGCAGGGTAAGCGTTAGTTTCCATGCAGCACCAGCACTACTGGCCACTCCAAAGGTGATCATAGACCAGGATGGGGCTGTCTGTGTGACTTGATTGCTCCTCGAAGCTGCCCCTCTTTCCTTCGTGTTTTTTTAAGAAAAATAATAAGAGAAAACAAATAATTTTTAATTTGCCTCCCTCCAAGCTCCATATGCCTGTTGCGTCCTTACCTGACTCCAGCATATCCACGGACCTTCCTTTGAACTTTGTATTGCTTTTGAGCAATATTTTATTGCCTGCCTCAGGTACCATTGTTCTGGCTGATCTTTTTGATGCTTCTAACCTCTATAGAGTGACCATGCTCCCGGCTTCTCCCATGACGACATACCAATATATTTGAATCGTTCACGTCACAGGATGAATTGGCTCAAAGCCAAAAAAAAATACCGTACCTGTAAACCTCTTCCCCTCCAATCTTTGAGAAAATTTTCTCTTCAACCAACAACACCTATTGATTACCTTACTGACTATACCATTAGCAAATCACTCATGAGACATGCTGGCCAAAATGTATCCTTTCATGCCCTTAAGAGTGGAATGAGCATTGTCACTGTGAAGAATGCTGAACAAGTTGATAACATTTCTTGTTGATCTTTGGACAACACACCAATCACAATACATGGACATTCTTTTCTTAGTTCTAGCTGTGGTACTGTCCTCATTCATGCTATAGCCCAACAAGAATTTCTTCAATGTGGCCGGGACTTTCAGGAAACTTGTCTCCAACCTTGGACAGAATGGATACATTATCCTAACAAATTTACCTTCAACTGCCGGGAGTTTCCAGTTTCAGTTTACATAGCAGGACAACGCTAAGAAGTGCCAAGATTTCTCCTGATATCACAAAGATGCAAACATTGCAGGTGCTTTAGCCAACAAGCTAAGTATTGTAGATCACCGACAGAATGCCTGATCTGCGGTGCAGCAGATTAAAATAATTCATCCTGCAGCCAACTCCCCACTTGCCTTAACTGTGGAAAAGCTCACCTAGTGTATTCCCACAGTTGGCCAGTTTTCTTATGAGTGAGTGAAATTTGATCTGTAGAGAAAGGAGGGTCGCTTATATGCTATAGCAGTGACTAGACTTCATCTCCCAGGAAGACTTCTATGGCTTGTTCTTGTGAATAATAGCTTCTTCTTCATCCCCCGACTTTATACAAGTAGAAAGTGTACCACAAGGTTGTGTCCTCAGTATCTACCTTGTCTATAATACCTATAAACGATCTTGCTTCGTTTTTTCCCCACAGGTATCTGGTCATCCTATTATGTTGATGACTTCGTCATCACTTCTGCATGCCCAGACTATCAACTCTCAGCACTCTACACTGTGGCGCCAGAATATCTGCTGTTTACTGAGGAGGCATAGAAAAATCTATTTCTTTTGAAGCAGTTATTATTATTACTATTTTAATAGTTGGTGGTCGAAGGCCCCCTTGGCACCGTGCCTGACTCTACAGTTTGCCATCAATCATGCACTACTTGTGCCACTTGGCACGGTTTCAGCATTTTCCCTGTTAAAACAGTCTTTTCCTCGAACACTTTCAATCACATTTACATGCTACAGCATCACACACAAATAACTCCAACTCCTCAGAGAACAGGATTTGCATTTGTTTTCCAGGATAAAATAATCCAGGACATTTAAGAGTCGGCCAGCATTTTCACAGCAGGGGTGTATGCAATCCTGGTCGCTTTCACATAACATTGTAACTACCCACGCTATCCTTCATTATCGTTTCAGATTCTCAAGCTATTCAACAATTTTATTCCCCATATCCCATTTATGCTTATCTACACCATACAATGCATAATGTGGAGTGTCACCTATCGAAGCATTGTAAGCAGAATTTATAGCGCACTGAACATCAGGTATGGCTTCATCCCAAGTTTCACTATTGGGGTTGATAGTGGCTCTCAAGACATCAAGAACTTTCTTATTGGTTCATTCTGCTAAACCGTTACTCACAGGATGATGGGGAACAATGGTTGATTTAGAGAACTTTTACGAGGTACACATTGTGGCTTAGCGCTTCTTTTTGATTATAATAATAATACGAGGTACACACATTTTCAAGAATCTCGTTACAGAATTCACCTCCATTATCGGTTACTAGGGACATAGGGGTGGTATGTCTACAGATTATACACGCCTTGAAAGCTTTAGCTACAGTCTCAGCAGTCTTATCTGTAATAGGAACTAACTCACAATATCTGATGAAATGGTCTACCAAAACACACACATGCTTGTTGCCTTGGAGGGAACATTGGAAATTGGTTAAGTGATCTATGGCAACTCTTTCCCATGGTTCACTCGTGGTGGGATACACCTGGATAGGATTTGGACCGTTGACATTTCCTTTATGTTGCATACAGACACTACATTTCTTAAAATACTCGGAAATATCAGTTTCCATACGTGGCCAAAAGTATTTCAATCTGGCTTGCTTTACAGAACGATCCATACCAGGGTGCGCAACACTGGTGCATCATGAACTAGCTGTAGAGCTACATTTACTAGTGACTGTGGAATTACTAACCGGTATACCCTTCTGCTTGGGGTACCCAACTCGGCTGTTTGATACAGTAATTCTTGGCTCATTGCAAAGTCACTAATGGGTGCTGGTGGCTTCACAGTCAGAATAAGATCTTCCTGGAGCAGGAATCGTATCACATCAGACCACAAGGGATCTGTTCTTTCTTACTGGAGGAATGAACAAACTCAGTAGAGTGGATGACTCTCTCCAGGAAAAAAAAATGATCTCCATTGAACCACTAAAGGTACTTAACTATCCAACACTGTTCCCCCTCAAGGGAGGTTCCTTGATGCTGGTGAAGGGCTCGTGATCTAGGGAATTGGGCCTCTCAAGGAAGGTTCCTTGATGTTGGTGAGGGGCTCTTGATTTAGGGAATTGGATCTGTGCTCCAGTTCCCCGAATTAAGCCTGAATGCCTTCCACATATCCCCCCCCCCAGGTGCTGTATAATCCTCCGGGTTTAGCGCTTCCCCCTTGATTATAATAATAATCCCCCTCAAGGGAGGTTCCTTGATGCTGGTGAAGGGCTCGTGATCTAGGGAATTGGGCCTCTCAAGGAAGGTTCCTTGATGTTGGTGAGGGGCTCTTGATTTAGGGAATTGGATCTGTGCTCCAGTTCCCCGAATTAAGCCTGAATGCCTTCCACATCCCCCCCCCAGGCGCTGTATAATCTTCCGGGTTTAGCGCTTCCCCCTTGATTATAATAATAATAATAATAATAGGGAATTGGATCTGTGCTCCAGTTCCCTGAATTAAGCCTGAATACCTTCCATCCCCCCCCCACAGGCGCAGTATAATCCTACGGGTTTAGCGCTTCCCCATTATTATAATAATCCAACACTGTTGTTGTGGAAAATTACATATATCTGAATGTATCATTATGTACATAACAGTAAATGAACAAAGATAATTATTATTTATCAGACAAGTAGGAATTTGGGACACCTAGGTCGCAAAAAATGTCCCCCTTCGATACCTACAACTGTCATATCCACAAGTTGCTCTAGACCTATTAATTACAAATGAAAGATGCATCAACAAGAATTTTGTTAAAATTTGGTGGACTGTATATTAAATTAATAAAGAATTATATATATACACATATACATAACAGAAGGAGAATATCTTAATATCACTCGCCAATTTGACTGGAAATCAAGGTGTATCATACTCAGAAAACCTCTGTCTATACATGAAAATAACACTGGCCAGAGTTACAAACATAACAGACTTATCTGAGGTTCCTGGAGTTGTCTTGTCCAGTTGCCTGATATCTCAAGTTATGCAGGAATGCACATCCAACAATTTCGCCTCCTATTTGAGAGGTGCCAGTCCAATTTTAACCTCTAGAGCACGAAAATTCTTCCCATTACTAATGTCTGTTACTTGATTCAAAAACAAAAATGGCGACTGTCCTGTGCAGGTGCAGCTTCCCGTTTTCGATAACATAAATTTTATTAAATACAGTATGGTCATCTATTTACATATAACTACTGTATTTCTGGAAAATATGTACAGTATTTTCCACGGTTGTCTTATGTGGGGAAGCTATCCTTATATGACTGCCAATCGAAAACACAAGTGTCATACAAGGATGCCTCTCGGAGAAAGGCCGAGCGCCTCGACACATTTTAACCCTTAACAAGTTTACATATTTACCACTTGAGGGTTTAGTGTTTTTCATAATAATAATAATGACCCTTGTGACTTTAGTGTCTAGTTATTATTATAATAATTATTAATGATGCCCTTCCTTGGATCGAACTATTAAGGACGGCATGCAGGATGTGTGTGGTGTGAAACTGAAAATAAATGCACTGCATGACCCCCCTACGATTTTGGTGCTCTTCCCATGAATGTAATTATAATAGACATAATTATAATTGTAATAGACATAATCATGGGAAACAGCTAAGTCTACACCTCTGTTATGCTCTAAAACAAGCGATCTGTGAAAAGATGAGTAGTCCAGGGACGTCAGTTTTGTTAATTCTGACCCACGATGATTGACAACCAGGATGTGATAGTGATGTCCATGTGATAACTTGAGAAGGCATCTTTTGATCAGCCTCAATCTTTTACAGGTGATATATCTTACTGCAGCGGGAGGTTTGGAATGTTTTAGACTTTGTAAGTGCGAATTTGATATTATTTTTGCATGTGTGATTTGTGCAGTAAATTAAGAACTCTTCTGAACGACTTAAAATTTTAAATGATGACGTATCAGACTCCAAGAAAGATTCAAGATAGTTTTAGAATGTGGTGATTCCAGTTCTCAAATTTTAGAATGTGGTGGTTCCAGTTCTCAAATTTTTGAATGTGGTGGTTCCAGTTCTCAAATTTTAGAATGTGGTGGTTCTAGTTCTCAAATTTTAGAATGTGGTGGTTCTAGTTCTCAAATTTTAGAATGTGGTGGTTCCATTTCTCAAATTTTAGAATGTGGTGGTTCCAGTTCTCAAATTTTAGAATGTGGTGGTTCCAGTTCTCAAATTTTAGAATGTGGTGGTTCCAGTTCTCAAATTTTAGAATGTGGTGGTTCCAGTTCTCAAATTTTAGAATGTGGTGGTTCCAGTTCTCAAATTTTAGAATGTGGTGGTTCCAGTTCTCAAATTTTAGAATGTGGTGGTTCCAGTTCTCAAATTTTAGAATGTGGTGGTTCCAGTTCTCAAATTTCCTATCTCGACGAATAGGAAAATATTGGTTTCTGTGCGATAACTGGGAAATCTCTTCTGACGTGCTTCAGGCTTTCATTGTTTGTTTATTTTGCCCAAGGGAAGGTATACATAGTTATTAGTCTGTCTTAAGTCCCACTGCTAATTTTATTAAATTGTGATATTGGTTCAGTGAGAGAATTAGAAAATGTCTGTTTTAACACTTTCAGATCTACACCATGTAATGTTATCATGTCTCTTCAGCTGTTTAGAAGAAAATATACTTTTATTGAAACCCTACAAACAATTAAAAATTAAGCTTGATTTAAATATATTTACATTCTTTTTGCATTGCTATGCTCCAGTAGTCTAGTATATTCCTTGATATAAGGTTTTATCTATGAGTTTTATTAACCTTAGGCTTTAATTTGGAGTGATGTAATAACAGGAACACTAACACTTGTCTTATCCTGAAAACCACCTTCCATGACGTCTACTTAGTATGCAAATATCTATGGACATCGCCCGTCAATTTTCGGCAAGTAGTTCGTCCTTAGCAATTGCAATTGCATCATTAAGCCAATTACGAAGCATTGATGGAGATAAATGGTATAAAATGCCGATACGATGGAAAAATAGACACAAATGCAGTATAATGCGATCCTTCATTGTCTACGCTTCGTCGACACAGTGGCGGAACGTAGTCAATAAAAGGATCGCATACTGTATTTGTGTCTACTTTTCCAACTAATTTTTGACTTGCTGAGATTCAAGAATCTGAATACTTTTTCGCGGATGTAAATGAAATCGACTATACACAAATAGCATCTTTATTGAAATATAAATATTAATCTCGAAAGAAGCACTTACAGAAATCGGCTGTATTTCAATTGCTGATCAGTCCGAGAAAGGTAACGTAACTGCATCACCTTAGCTCCCTGTATACACACTGAAGGAATAGTGCAGAGTGCGGCATGAGTATCAAATGCAGTTGCATATTAGCAGTAAAGATTTGAAAAGAATCAGAAGAGACGTTCACAAGTTACCACTGATACTAATATCAAAATTTAATATGAACGGAAAATGATGACATACGGCCCAAAACTAATTCAAACTTTCCACTAAGGGACACTAGGTTTGAATCCAACCTGAAGAGGCATTCTTTTATCATAAGAGAGCTGTATAGCCCTTGTGGCTTAGCGCTTCTTCTTGATTATTATATCATAGAGAGGTCAATATCCTAAAATACACCAACGCAATAAGTTAAAAGCCGCTGCGCTGTATAGCCCTTGTGGCTTAGCGCTTCTTTTTGATTATAATAATAATTAAAGCCGCTCAGAATTTGCATTATCAAATTATCCCCTCAAGGAAGGTTCTTTGACACTGGTGAGGGGCTCTTGATCTAGGGAATTGGATCTGTGCTCCAGTTTCCTAAATTAAGCCTGACTAACACACACACACCAACAAGTGCAGGATGAGGTACACGTAACCAAGGAGGAGGTGAAGAAGCTGCTAAGTGAACTTGACACCTCAAAGGCGGTGGGACCAGACAACATCTCTCCGTGGGTCCTTAGAGAGGGAGCAGAGATGCTGTGTGTGCCATTAACAAAGATCTTCAACACATCCATTAAAACTTGGCAACTCCCTCAGGTATGGAAGATGGCAAATGTAGTCCCAATTTTTAAAAAAGGGTCTAAAAAGGCACTAAACTACAGACCTGTATCACTAACGTGTATAGTATGCAAGGTCATGGAGAAGATCATCAGGAGGAGAGTGGTGGAGCACCTGGAAAGAAACAAGTGTATAATTGACAACCAGCACAGTTTCAGGGAAGGAAAATCCTGTGTCACAAACCTACTGGAGTTTTTTTGACAAGGTGACAGAAGTAAGACAAGAGAGAGAGGGGTGGATCGACTGCGTTTTTTTTTGGGGACTGCAAGAAGGCCTTCGACACAGTTCCTCACAAGAGGTTACTGCAAAAGCTAGAGGATCAGACACACATAACAGGAAAGGCACTGCAATGGATCAGAGAATACCTGACAGGGAGGCAACAACGAGTCATGGTACGTGACGAGGTGTCAGAGTGGGCGCCTGTGACAAGCGGGGTTCCACAGGGGTCAGTCCTAGGACCTGTGCTGTTTTTGGTATATGTGAATTACATAACGGAAGGGATAGACTCAGAAGTGTCCTTGTTTGCAGATGATGTGAAGTTAATGAGAAGAATCAAATCGGACGAGGATCAGGCACTACAAAGAGACCTGGACAGGCTACAAGCCTGGTCCAGCAACTGGCTCCTTGAGTTTAACCCTGCCAAATGCAAAGTCATGAAGATTGGGGAAGGGCAAAGAAGACTGCAGACACAATAGTCTAGATGGCCAAAGACCGCAAACCTCACTCAAGGAAAAAGATCTGGGGGTGAGTATAACACCGAGCATATCTCCTGAGGCGCACATCAATCAGATAACTGCTGCAGCATACGGGCGTCTGGCAAACCTACGGATAGCATTCCGATACCTCAGTAAGGAATCGTTCAAGACTCTGTATACCATTTACGTCAGGCCCATACTGGAGTATGCAGCACCAGTTTGGAATCCACACCTGGTCAAGCACGTCAAGAAATTAGAGAAAGTGCAAAGGTTTGCAACAAGACTAGTCCCAGAGCTAAGGGGATTGTCCTACGAAGAAAGGTTGAGGGAAATCGGCCTGACGACACTGGAGGACAGGAGGGTCAGGGGAGACATGACAACGACATATAAAATACTGCGCGGAATAGACAAGGTGGACAAAGACGGGATGTTCCAGAGAAGGGACACAAACAAGAGGTCACAATTGGAAGTTGAAGACTCAGATGAATCAAAGGGATGTTAGGAAGTATTTCTTCAGTCATAGAGTAGTCAGGCCGTGGAATAGCCTAGAAAGAGACGTAGTGGAGGCAGGAACCATACATAGTTTTAAGGCAAGGTATGATAAAGCTCATGGAGCAGGGAGAGAGAGGACCTAGTAGCAATCAGTGAAGAGGCGGGGCCAGGAGCTATGAATCGACCCCTGCAACCACAAATAGGTGAGTACACACACACACACAGTGGGCGCCTGTTACGAGCGGGGTCCCACAGGGGTCAGTTCTAGGACCAGTGCTATTTTTGATATATGTGAACGACATGATGGAAGGAATAGACTCTGAAGTGTCCCTGTTCGCAGATGACGTGAAGTTGATGAGAAGAATTAAATCGGACGAGGATGAGGCAGGACTGCAAAGAGACCTGGACAGGCTGGACATGTGGTCCAGTAACTGGGTTCTCGAATTCAATCCAGCCAAATGCAAAGTCATGAAGATTGGGGACGGGCAAAGAAGACCGCAGACAGAGTATAGGCTAGGTGGACAAAGACTACAGACCTCACTCAGGGAGAAAGACCTTGGGGTGACCATAACACCGAGCACATCACCGGAGGCACACATCAACCAAATAACTGCTGCAACATACGGGCGCCTGGCAAACCTGAGAATAGTGTTCCGATACCTTAATAAGGAATCGTTCAAGACACTGTACACTGTGTAAGTTAGGCCCACACTGGAGTATGCAGCACCAGTCTGGAACCCACACCTGGTCAAGCACGTCAAGAAGTTAGAGAAAGTACAAAGGTTTGCAACAAGGCTAGTCCCAGAGTTCAAGGGAATGTCGTACGAGGAAAGGTAAAGGGAAATCGGACTGACGACACTGGAGGACAGAAGGGTCAGGGGAGACATGATAACGACATACAAGATACTGCGGAGAACAGACAAGGTGGACAGAGATAGGATGTTCCAGAGAGGGGACACAGGGACAAGGGGTCACAACTGGAAGCTGAAGACTCAGACGAGTCACAGGGACGTTAGGAAGTATTTCTTCCGTCATAGAGTTGTCAGCAAATGGAATAGCCTAGCAAGTGAAGTAGTGGAGGCAGGAACCATACATAGTTTTAAGAAGAGGTATGACAAAGCTCAGGAAGCAGAGAGAGAGAGGACCCAGTAGTGATCAGTGAAGAGGCGGGGCCAGGAGCTGAGTCTCGACCCCTGCAACCACAATTAGGTGAATTAGGTGAGTACACACACACACACACACATATATATTTTTTTTATTATCACACTGGCCGATTCCCACCAAGGCAGGGTGGCCCGAAAAAGAAAAACTTTCACCATCATTCACTCCATCACTGTCTTGCCAGAAGGGTGCTTTACACTACAGTTTTTAAACTGCAACATTAACACCCCTCCTTCAGAGTGCAGGCACTGTACTTCCCATCTCCAGGACTCAAGTCCGGCCTGCCGATTTCCCTGAATCCCTTCATAAATGTTACTTTGCTCACACTCCAACAGCACGTCAAGTATTAAAAACCATTTGTCTCCATTCACTCCTATCAAACACGCTCACGCATGCCTGCTGGAAGTCCAAGCCCCTCGCACACAAAACCTCCTTTACCCCCTCCCTCCAACCCTTCCTAGGCCGACCCCTACCCCGCCTTCCTTCCACTACAGACTGATACACTCTTGAAGTCATTCTGTTTCGCTCCATTCTCTCTACATGTCCGAACCACCTCAACAACCCTTCCTCAGCCCTCTGGACAACAGTTTTGGTATCCCGCACCTCCTCCTAACTTCCAAACTACGAATTCTCTGCATCATATTCACACCACACATTGCCCTCAGACATGATATCTCCACTGCCTCCAGCCTTCTCCTCGCTGCAACATTCATCACCCACGCTTCACACCCATATAAGAGCGTTGGTAAAACTATACTCTCATACATTCCCCTCTTTGCCTCCAAGGACAAAGTTCTTTGTCTCCACAGACTCCTAAGTGCACCACTCACTCTTTTTCCCTCATCAATTCTATGATTCACCTCATCTTTCATTGACCCATCCGCTGACACGTCCACTCCCAAATATCTGAATACGTTCACCTCCTCCATACTCTCTCCCTCCAATCTGATATTCAATCTTTCATCACCTAATCTTTTTGTTATCCTCATATACTCTTTCCTGTATTCACCTTTAATTTTCTTCTTTTGCACACCCTACCAAATTCATCCACCAATCTCTGCAGCTTCTCTTCAGAATCTCCCAAGAGCACAGTGTCATCAGCAAAGAGCAGCTGTGGTGTGTGATTCTTTATCTTTTAACTCCACGCCTCTTGCCAAGACCCTCGCATTTACTTCTCTTACAACCCCATCTATAAATATATTAAACAACCACGGTGACATCACACATCCTTGTCTAAGGCCTACTTTTACTGGGAAAAAATTTCCCTCTTTCCTACATACTCTAACTTGAGCCTCACTATCCTCGTAAAAACTCTTCACTGCTTTCAGTAACCTACCTCCTACACCATACACTTGCAACATCTGATTGCCCCCCTATCCACCCTGTCATACGCCTTTTCCAAATCCATAAATGCCACAAAGACCTCTTTAGCCTTATCTAAATACCCTGTTTCACTGTAAACACCTGGTCCACACACCCCCTACCTTTCCTAAAGCCTCCTTGTTCATCTGCTATCCTATTCTTCGTCTTACTCTTAATTCTTTCAATTATAACTCTACCATACACTTTACCAGGTACACTCAACAGACTTATCCCCCTATAATTTTTGCACTCTCTTTTATCCCCTTTGCCTTTATACATGCTCTCTGCCAATCCCTAGGTGCCTTACCCTCTTCCATACATTTATTAAATAATTGCACCAACCACTCCAAAACTATATCCCCACCTGCTTTTAACATTTCTATCTTTATCCCATCAATCCCGGCGGCCTTACCCCCTTTCATTTTACCTACTGCCTCACGAACTTCCCCCACACTCACAACTGGCTCTTCCTCACACAAGATGTTATTCCTCCTTGCCCTATACACGAAATCACAGCTTCCCTATCTTCATCAACATTTAACAATTCCTCAAAATATTCCCTCCATCTTCCCAATACCTCTAACTCTCCATTTAATAACTCTCCTCTCCTATTTTTAACTGACAAATCCATTTGTTCTCTAGGCTTTCTTAACTTGTTAATCTCACTCCAAAACTTTTTCTTATTTTCAACAAAATTTGTTGATAACATCTCACCCACTCTCTCATTTGCTCTCTTTTTACATTGCTTCACCACTCTCTTAACCTCTCTCTTTTTCTCCATATACTCTTCCCTCCTTGCATCACTTCTACTTTGTAAAAACTTCTCATATGCTAACTTTTTCTCCCTTACTACTCTCTTTACATCATCATTCCACCAATCGCTCCTCTTCCCTCCTGCACCCACTTTCCTGTACTTCTGCTGTATTGCCTATGCTCTCATTAGCCCATCTATCCTCCAATAGCTGTTTATATCTTACCCTAACTGCCTCCTCTTTTAGTTTATAAACCTTCACCTCTCTCTTCCCTGATGCTTCTATTCTCCTTGTATCCCATCTACCTTTTACTCTCAGTGTAGCTACAACTAGAAAGTGATCTGATATATCTGTGGCCCCTCTATAAACATGTACATCCTGAAGTCTATCAGTCTTTTATCTACCAATACATAATCCAACAAACTACTGTCATTTCGCCCTACATCATATCGTGTATAATTTATCCTCTTTTTCTTAAAATATGTATTACCTATAACTAAACCCCTTTCTATACAAAGTTCAATCAAAGGGCTCCCATTATCATTTACACCTGGCACCCCAAACTTACCTACCACACCCTCTCTAAAAGTTTCTCCTACTTTAGCATTCAGGTCCCCTACCACAATTACTCTCTCACTTGGTTCAAAGGCTCCTATACATTCACTTAACATCTCCCAAAATCTCTCTCTCTCCTCTGCATTCCTCTCTTCTCCAGGTGCATACACGCTTATTATGACCCACTTCTCGCATAATTCTTGAATTTACACATTCATATTCTCTTTTCTCCTTCCATAACTGATCATTTAACATTACTGCTACCCCTTCCTTTGCTCTAACTCTCTCAGATACTCCAGATTTAATCCCATTTATTTCCCCCCACTGAAACTCTCCTACCCCCTTCAGCTTTGTTTCGCTTAGAGCCAGGACATCCAACTTCTTTTCATTCATAACATCAGCAACATATATATATATATATATATATATATATATATATATATATATATATATATATATGTATGTATGTATGTATGTATGTATGTATGTATGTATGTATGTCTAGCTCTTGATGCTCGACAGAACACAACATGTAATCAGATTATCTGATTAATACTGCCTTACGATCCTCGGTAATTAATGTGTACGGGGGGAAATGCAGTTTAATAATGAAAGCTGATGTTTCCACATTATCTGATAAATACACGACTATTACCCTCAGTACACGTAGTAGTTTTTAAGGTGATAAACATCTTAAAATTAACCAGCCTAGCACACCTTGTCAGGTGCTGCCTGACGCCGCTACACACTCCTGCCAGACCTACAACCATTCCCTACTTTGTTTAGTTATTCGTAGTGCTAACTAATTTGAAATAATTATATAATATACTTCATTAATCTAACCCGAAAAGAAGGTGAAAAGAACGAGCTCAGTTTTACAAAGCTGTATGAATAATGCAATGTTTTTGTACAATATGTTCAGGGGGTAAATGCACTCGGCAGCGGCAGCACAACACAGGACGAGTGTCTCAGTAGTAGACCAACACAGTTTAAGGGGTAGTGTACGTGCGCTTCTCTAGTATTTTGTGACTTGTTACTGTACTACATCACATAAGAGAAGTGTTGATGTGACTTACCATCTAAACCAGGAGGATAAATATATTTACCGCATAAGGTGAACACTAGAAATCAACAAGACCATACCGTCTTTGGATACCTTGCTAATGTTGTGTTGAATAACTTCATGCTGTGACGGATTATCAACGTCTCTAAGGCAAGTTGCTGTCCAAATTAGTATTGTCAGCTTGTTGGATAGTCATCTCGCATCATGCGACTCTTACTCTATTCATCTTGTAAACTGTCGTCAAGGTACTTTAGTTAAGTAATCACATTTTGTAGTTTTCACTGCATTCACTTCTGTAGATGTAGAATAACACTTTAAGGTGTCATTGTAACACGAATATTTGATATTCAAGCTTTGTAAGAACCCAGAATGAGGAATTAAGTCACCTGCAACACCTGATCAGAGACGTTTTACAAACCAGTGGCATTTTGATTTCAATACTAAGAAATGCACAGACAGTGGAAGATGAGGTAATCAGTCCCTCAGCCCAAAGGCCAACTGAGGAGACTGATAATATTGTACATCATTATTACAATGATACCAGAGTACTTCGTATCACATCATCGGAGCTCAGCTAGAGTGTCATGAGCACTGACGTTCAGGAAAGTGTGCTTAATGTGCTTAATATCGCAGCATTAAAGGTTAGGAAAGAGCTTGATATCACATTAAAGGTTAGGAAAGAGCTTGATATCACATTAAAGGTTAGGAAAGAGCTTGATATCACATTAAAGGTTAGGAAAGAGCTTGATATCACATTAAAGGTTAGGAAAGAGCTTGATATCACATTAAAGGTTAGGAAAGAGCTTGATATCACATTAAAGGTTAGGAAAGAGGATATCACATTAGGTTAGGAAAGAGCTTGATATCACATTAAAGGTTAGGAAAAAGCTTGATATCACATTAAAGGTTAGGTAAGAGCTTGATATCACATTAAAGGTTAGGTAAGAGCTTGATATCACATTAAAGGTTAGGAAAGAGCTTGATATCACATTAAAGGTTAGGTAAGAGCTTGATATCACATTAAAGGTTAGGTAAGAGCTTGATATCACATTAAAGGTTAGGAAAGAGCTTGATATCACAGCATCAAAGTTGAGGAAAGCGTGGTTAATATCACATCATTAAAGTTCTTGAAGTTTAGTAGCATCACAGCAAGAGTACTTAGTAATGTAACATCACTGTAGCCCAGCAAGCAGCGCTGTATAGCCCTTATGGTTTAGCGCTTCTTTTTTATTATAATGTAGCTCAGCAAGAGTACCTTATATAAAAACACGGGCCCTAATAGAGTACTTGGTATCTCAGCGTTGGGGAGTGGAGAGATTTCTCTACGTATATGGAAGGATCAAAATATGTCTGTAAACATACTTTTTAATAATAGTTTTTTAAATTTTAAGGAGTCGATTTAATTGCAACGGTGCCAAACCAAACCCAGATTTGTGTATAGTTATTGTGAGACAGTAATTCATAGTTGGTCGTTATATAGTAACATTTAACAATGGTATATTTTTAATGTCGTCAGGAGTTTAAGTAAACAAACAGGTTTAGTGAACTCGGCTGAGTGACATTTGATTAATTAGGTAATCCTAATCACAAGCTACGCCTCTTAATGCCAGTTATGTTTTGTCTTGGGGGGGGTGGAGTACAAGATGATAGTTGTGATAGTTGTGACAGAACCCTCAGGCACAACACCAGACACAAACATCTCTATGACTTTCCCTGTGTCCGACTAAACCTTTACAAAAATTCAATGTATGTCAAAGGCCCTAAAATCTGGAACACCCTACCTGAAAATTCCAAAACTGCAGACACATTCATCACCTTCAAAACTACCATCAGAAAACATCTTATCTCCCTGATACACCCTGTCAACTAATAATACGAATACCACCTGGTGGTTCACACTTACACAAACCCATTTGACCATAAACAGAATAATGAATCTTAACTAGTCTTAAGTTGGCCTGTGATACTCCAATACTGAAACTATGTATAGTGCCAAAACAAAAGCATTCACATTGCTAAACTCACAACTAGTATTTAGGCACTTAGCCATAATACCAACTTACCTCATAATTTTGTAATATTTTAAACTTAAGATTTAATATAAGTCTGCCCGAAATGCCTAGCCATGCTAGGTGTTCTAGTGGTACACTGTAATTATTATTTTACTACATGTAAACCACACAATAACCAAATTCTGTAAACTCAGCATTGTAATCCTTATAGAGAATAAACTTTGAATTGAATTTGAATTTGAAGATAGGATCTGCGTTCACCACCTTCAAATTACCATACAGGTTTAGTGTTTCAAAATCTAATCCCAGAATTATCAAAGACTTGATGATAAATGTAACAACGTAGTGTGACAACTCAAAGATACTGTTAAATAGATAAGAATGCGGGGAGTATAGGAGCCTTGCAGCAGGCCTACAGGCCTAGGCAAGACGAGTCTTACTCGCATCCCATTCTTATTGTCACTTGTATTCGTATACTCCATGGTAGTTTTTCACTCATCCAAAACAATGTAAATCTACCCAACTAATCCATTGCTGCCAGTTGTGCCTTGATGAAATATTTTCAGCACATTATTTATAGCTTCATTATTTATACTTTTCGTTTGTACCCTTCGCCATTCCCTCGCCAGATAAACGTTTTTAAAGTATGGGTTCTACACTTTAAATCTGTAGGTAGACTCCAACCCCTATTCATTCCGGAAATCTCCTCACACTTTTGCTTGTTAATTATTATACTCCAGCGTAGTCTGTGACTACTTTTCAATCTGTGGTAAACAGAATCGCTTATAGTACAGTCCGTTAAGTTGTATTAAGTTATTGCACACACATGATATATATTATTGTTAGAAATCTAACCTCGGCTGCTGTGTATAAATTTCGTGGTGTTCTGCTGGGATTTACTGTAGATTCCAAACCAGCATCAGTGGCCTGGTGGCAAAAGCTCTCGCTTCACACGGTGAATGTCTGGGTTCGATTCCCGGCAAGGGTAGAAACATTGGGCGTGTTTCCTTACACCGGTTGTTTATGTTCACCCATCAATAAAGTGGGTACCCGAGTGTTAGCCGACTGGTGCGGGTCGCATCCTGGGACAAAATTGATCTAATTTGCCGGTAATGCTCTGCATAACAAGCGGCTTTCTATATAGTAGTATGTCATCTGTGTCAGCTAGGCCTGTATACCTTGTGCATGCACTTGTGGAAATAAAGATTTTATTATTATTATTAGAAACCCCTGAGGGTCAAAAAATAAAGACAACCAGAGAGTCAAGCAATGTTACTTAATGTTTCTATTGGAGTACTTTTAAAGTACTTTCAAAACACTACCCAGAACAAGTCTACTAACCGTTAGGTATCGACTTACTGGGAGAGAAGATGTACGTACAAGAAAGCATAGAGTAAACCCAGTGGAAAGTAAGGCACCGTTAGCAAAGTTGGTAATACTTTTTTAACAGCCATGGACCTAGGCTCTTCAACCTACTTCCTGGAGTTCACAAATGTTACTGGGACGAAGTTAGTAGATTTAAAGAGGAAACTGAACCAATATCTCCTGAAAGTGCTTGACCAGTCAAGTTGTGATGGTTGTAGGTCTGTGGACTGTTAGTACCAACAGCCTGGTTGACCAAACGGTCAGTAGGGAAACTTGCACCCAGGCCGAGCTGTCAGGGTAAAATAACCCTCGACACTGGACGCATGTATGTATTAACTGGTATGTAGCAAGAACAGCAAACAGGTGTTAGCAGGCCTGTCCATTAGTGTCTTTCAGGCAGGATTCGATCCGGACACATTAGTTAATATGATCTGACCTCGCTGCAATTGAGCTACGAGGTACTATACATTTTGCTGTGGCCAGTTAAGGTTTTTTTTTTTTTCACTCGCGCAGTTTGATGTTAGGATCTCCGAAGATTGCTTCACCCGGCACGCCATTACTGATCAGTACTGGCAAGCTTGTGAGACCTTCATAGCGCAGCTGATCTGGCCCAAGCCTCATGAACCACTAGTCTACATTCGTAGAACTCAACCTCTTTTCGTTTTCATTAGGTTTAAATCTTGCACAACTAATATTGACACTGTTCAGGGAATCTCCGAACTGTTTTGTGTCTACCTTTACCCCGGTATCACTTGACTGATTATTGTATAAATTAAGACACGTTCAACGTTTGGAAACTTTTAAGGATACGTTTTGCTCATCAGGATTGAAAAAAAAGCTTGGTGAGTGACGTGTATCCTATTAAAAATTTCCAAACGCTTCACATGTCAAATTTATGCATTTTTTTTGTGCGTGTGTGTGTACTCACCTGTGTGTGATTGCAGGGGTCGATTCGTAGCTCCTGGTCCCTCTACTTCGCTCTGGTCGCTACTAGGTCCCCTCTCCCTGCTCCAAGAGCTTTCTCGTACCTCTTAAAGCTATGTATAGATTTTGCCTCCACTTCGTCACTCTCCAGATTGTTCTACTTCCTAACAACTCTGTTACTGAAGAAATACTCTAACATCCTTGACTCATCAGGGCTTTCAACATCCAGTTGTGAGCCCTTGTTGCTGTGTCCCATCTCTGAAACATTGTCACTATCAACCTTGTCAGCTTCTCTCAGTATTTTATATGTTGGTACCATGTCCCTCCTGTCCTCCAGTATC